>NC_086446.1:209264551-209497051 GCF_028390025.1 Pseudophryne corroboree | reverse complement strand
CAATGTTGAAGATATAATTGTGATGATGATGATGATGATGGTGATGGTGATGATGATGATGTCATAATGATAATGTCACAATAATGATAACGTCATAATGGTGTTCATGTCACATTGGTGAAGATATCATAATTGTGATGATGATGATGATGATGGTGATGATGGTGATTATTATTATTATTATTATTATTATTATTATGTCACAATAGTGATAATGTCAAAGTGGTGTTCATGTCATAATGGTGATGATGTCTTATTCTCATGACATCATATCATAGTACCACATTACTCCTAACAGTAATGCCCCTTATTCACATTACACCCCACCACATTCATCTTTATTTACATTAGACCACAGGTTCTCAAACTCAGTCCTCAGGACCCCACACAGTGCAGGTTTTGCAGGTCTCACAGAATCACAAGTGAAAAAATTAGCTCCACCTACTGTATGGACCTTCTAAAATGTGTCAGTTAGTAATGAATACATCTGTGCACTTGCTGGTTTACCTGCAAAACATGCACTGTGTGGGGTCCTGAGGACCAAGTTTGAGAACCACTGCATTAGACCATGCAGTAGTGCCCTTTCCTTATGTTACACCAGAAAATATTGTAGTACACCTTATACACATACAGTACAGTAATGCCACACATTAGTAATGCATTTCATATTTAAATTTTCTGATTTAATTTCATAGAGCCGCAGTCACTCACAGAATATAGGCATGTACTGTAGCATCTCATTTTATTCTGCAGAAGCTGATTATTCCCGTTTGGCTAGTTTGCCGCAACTGTACAGTATATTACAATAGAAAAAAGTTATAGTGTCAGTGAAAAAAGCACCTCATGACAGATACTGTACACAAGCTCATGTCTAAATACTGTATACTGTAAGCAGTGACATTAAGGGGTACAGTACTGTATATGCAATTGCAGTCGAATTCCGGCAGGAATACGGAAAAAATGGACACGGGATCCCCCATCTTTTTAGAACCAGCACCGGGCTCTGCGCCTGGTCCTGGTGCAAAAAATAAGGGGGACAAAAAAGCGTAGGGGTTCCCCATATTTTTTGAATCAGCACTGGGCTCCACTAGCTGGACAGATAATGCACAGCCGGGGGAGACTTTTATACCGGTCCCTGCGGCCATGGAATTAAATACCCAACTAGTCACACCTGGCCGGAGTACCCTGGAGGAGTGGGGGCCCCTTAAATCAAGGGGACCCCCCCTCCAGCCACTCGATTATCTCTATCACCCCTGTGTATTGTAGCTAGGGGATTGTGACGCTCCTTCAGCATTGCCCCGTAGCCTGCAAAATCTGTGCTGTTATTTGCTCCATAGCTGAGTGCCTCCTAGGAGCTAGGAGTCACAGGCGGTAGCCATTTCAATTGAGTCTGCCCTGCTATAGAATTGTATGTGTACATTACCGTACGGTGCATAGAACCTTTACAGTAGAAACTCTCCTGCAGCTTTGGCCTGCTTTACTGTATGTACTGTAAAACTTGTGTTTTGTCAGTTTGCTATGCGACCGAGCCCGGTGTAACGTACTGTAATGTGCATAGACCTCGCTTACAGTATCTCTGTGTATTTTGGCTAGGGGATTGTGACGCTCCTTCAGCATCGCCCCGTAGCCTGCACAGCTTATGCCATTTCTCATTCCATACCCAACTGCTGCCTGCCACGAGGTGGGGGTTCAGGAGGTGGGGGTTCATGGGTAGTGGTCGTTTTGACAGTGTGCTATGCGATTGAGTCCGGTGTACCGTAATACTGTATGCAATCCTACAGTAGCTTATCCCTATCTCCCCTGTGTATTTTGGTTAGGGGATTGTGACGCTCCTTCAGCATTGCCCCATAACCTGCACAAGGGTTCAGGGGCGGCGGCCATTTTGCCAGTGTGCTACAGTATGTGATCGAGTCCGGTGTACCATAATGTGCATACTGTGTATTTTAGCTAGGGGATTGTGACGCTCCTTCAGCATTGCCCCATAGTCTGTACAATCTGGACTATTACTTGCTCCGTAGCCTAGGGCCTCTGTGGGGCAAGGAGTCATAGGTGGTAGCCATTTCTATTCAGTCTGCCCAGCTACAGAATTGTATGTGTACTGTACGGAGCATAGAACCTTAACCTGCATAGAACCTGCACATTATGGTACACCGGACTCGATCGCATAGAACCGCTCATGCAGCTATGCCCTGGTTTACAGTATGTGAATAAAAAAATAATAAAGTGTCTGAAAAAAACTAACATGCATTCGTACTTAAGGAATCGAACCCTGGACTCTGAGTATAGGAAGCGAAACACTTCACCACTTCGCCGCAGACAAATGTATAAATCCGTTGGTTTTGATTATGCTGTAATGGCTACGGGATTAGGACGATAACATACTGTACAAAATTCCTAATCTTGAGAGGCAATAGTGAACTTGTAACACACATCCATTTGCGACAGTGTACACTACTGGTTTTACAGTACTGTATGTTTTGTCTGCGGGACTTGGACGCTCACATACAGTATTCATAAAGTATTGTAGATGGATCATATACTGTATGCTGTACTATTTGCGTCGGTGTCGTATATACAGTACTGTATTAAATAATGCAGCGTAATGAGTACAGTATTTACTGTATGCAGCGTAATGAGACGCCTTAGTAAAGTAGTCCTTATTATGTATTTCAGTATTGTATTTTACGGGAGACCACACGCATGCGCAGTGGTGATTGTAAAAAGCGACATCTGGTGGCTGATCGCAGGTATTACACGTAAAGGTAACGCCAAACGTCAAATGTCTGTCTCCGTGCGATTAGATAGCGTCTCTGTGACTAGGCGCGCCTCGCTACGCCCCAGTACGCTGCGTATGGTCGAACGGGACAAACGCCGCAGCCACTCAAGATAAAGGTGGCTACATCTGTATGTGTGTATGTATGCATATATTAAATATATATATATTTTTAAGGTCTGAGTATGTGTGAATATACATTGTTGTATATGTGTGTGTATATATATATATATATATATATATATATATGTATTATATGCTGACATTAAAAATCTATTTTGCAATAAGCAAAATACAGTGGCGCAGTTGGTCGGCACACAGTGCTTATTAAACAGTATCTGTTGAGCACTGCAAACATTGTGAGTTCAGGCCTCACCTTCCCAGATCCCCAGTGGCCTAATGGATAGGACACTGCCCTCCTAAACCAGGGATTGTGGGTTCAGGTACCATATGGATTGCAAGTCACTACAACAACCATTTCATCACCAGAGTTGATGTTTAAACAGCAGCTTTTGCTTATTATTTTTACAGGTGGCTCTGTAGCCAAGTGGGTAGGCTTCCCGTCCACAGTGAACATTGTGATTGCATGGACACTGGTTCAGATCCTGGTTTAACAGGTGTAATATATAGTTATAATAATAAAATAAAAAATAAAAAACATGGTAGGACACCAATTTTAACGTTACTTCCTGGGTCTTTGCTGGAGGTTGCTGCCCTACAACACTCAGCTTCTGGGGGAGTGGGGGGTTGTTAGGAATTTAATTTATTAATTGTTTTTGACAGCATGTCTCTACAGGAAGATTCACTATTGCTGGAAACCACATGCACTATAATGCAGGTTTATACACAGATTACTTCCGTGGTGTACTTACTGGTCGGGGTACATGATCACTAAGTCTAATGCATAATCAAACAAGCAGCTTCGCTGCAGAGTTGGTCACACAGTGTGTCGGACAAATTTGACTGCGCAGACAGACCCTTACCGGTCCTCTTTGGGGGGAATGCGGGCGCATGTACTGCCTGAGAGGAAAAAAAATTACTGTTTCAGCTAGATTGTTGCGGTCGATTCGCCGCCAGCCCTCATAGCACCAGGCCAGTACGTCAGGTTCTCAGCGAAGGCTGAACAATTTCCAATGAGAGACAATTGCAGTTATTGGGCGTTTAACTACCTATCGGAGTGTACCCTATACAGCAGTAGGGCTGTTGCTTCGCCCTGCTTTGGTACGGGTTTGAGGTAACAAGGCTGTAGTGGCAGGGCGCTCCAGTTCAGGTTTGCCCTAAATAAAGACCACCTTACACTTCTTGCTGCCTACAGCTTCTGTGAAGTTGGCAGTTGGTTCTTGCGTCTCAGCTTCGCTAGTGGTGCACAACGTCCACTTTGGCTTCGTTCCAAACGAGAATAGATCGCAGACCGAGTGGGGGGGAAAATCTGATTTCTTACCATTGTCTAAGCGAATTCCTGAATGATTCCGTCTCAACGATTTCAATTCTTAGGTATGATTCTCGATACGGTAAATCAAAGAATTTACCTACCCGAACAGAAGTACAGGTCATTCGTCATCTGGTACAATTAGTGCTCAAGCCTTGCACAGTCTCGGTTCATTTGTACATTCGCCTATTAGACACAATGGTGGCGGCTTTTGAAGCGCTTCAGTTCGGAAGACTTCACTCACGTCCTTTTTCACTGGATGTGCTCACAATGGTTGGCTGTGGCCTAACGAGTACAGTGTCTACCTGCAATGCATGCCAAAAACAATGGTCGGGCTCGCTTCTGCAGATTCACCGCAGGGTGAGTTGGTCTCCAAGGGCCAGGGTGTCTCTACTCTGGTGGCTCAAAGTACAGAATCTAACCACAGGGAAACGGTTCGGTGCCTGGAATTGGATAATTCTCACGGCGGACGCGAGTCTCAGAGGTTGGGGAGCTGTAGTTCAAAATTTTCAGCTCCAGGGTCTCTGGGCGGATCACGAAAGATTGCTGTCTATAAATGTCCTGGAACTCCGGGCAATTTACAATGCGCTATGACAAGCAGTGCACATGCTGCAGGCTCAGGCTGTTCAGGTTCAGTCAGACAAGGCGACGGTGGTCGCATACATCAACAAACAAGGAGGAACGAAAAGCCGCATGGCAATGCGGGAAGTAGCTCGAGTCCTCAATTGGGCCGAGGTGATTTTGTCGGCAGTATTCATTCCTGGAGTGGACAACTGGGAGGCGGATTATCTCAGCTCCAGGGATTTTTATCCAGGATGTGCATTAAATCCAGAAGTGTTTCACATGCTGGTCCAGAAGTAGGGTTACCCCGCAAGTGGACCTGATGGCATCTCGCCACAATTATCAAACGCCCCAGTACATGTCCAGAACGAGAGATCCAAAGGCAGTGGCGGTGGATGCTCTCACAATCAAGTGGCCATACAGTCTCGTGTATCTGTTCCACCGTTTTCCGCTGCTCCCTCTGTTGCTAAAACGTATCAAAAGAGAGTCCGTCACAGTCATACTAGTGGCGCCTCATTGGCCTCGGAGAGCTTGGTTTTCGGATCTCCGCGGTCTACTCACGGACGTTCCTTGGCCGCTTCAACTGCGTCCGGACCTGTTACAACAGGCTCCGTTCTTTTTCTCCGATTTAGCGTGGCTGCGTTTGACGGAGTGGCTGTTGAGACAGCCCTCTTAAAAAGAGAGGGCATTCCAGAATAGGTTATACCAACCATGTTACGAGCTAGGAAGCCGGTTACGGCAGCTCATTATTACAGAATTTGGCGTGCCTATATAGGTTGGTGTGAAGTTCGGAAGTTTCCGACATCATCTTTCAAGTTATCCCGTCTTTTGTTATGTCTACAGATGGGGTTAGATGGAGGTCGGCGTTTATCCACACTAAAGGTGCAGATATCTGCGTTGTCAATTTATTTTCAAAGAAGATTGGCTCTATTGCTGTCGGTACACACCTTTATGCAGGGTGTGCTCAAAGTACAGCCTCCATTTCACTCCACTTACTGCGCCATGGGACTTGAATCTGGGTTTAGATTTCTTATAGTCTTTTTGTTTCGAACCCTTACAACAAGTGGATATTAAGTTTCTCACTTGGGAAACAATTTCTCTCCTAGCCTTAGCTTTGGCAGGTCAGGTTTCAGTTTTGGGTGCCTTGTCATGCAAGCCACCGTATTTAGTGTTTCATAATGACAGAACGGAATTTTAGACGAATCCCGCTTTCCTGCCAAAAGTAGGGTCCTCTTTTCACATCAATCATCCAATAGTAGTTCCTGTGTTAACAGGAGATTCTGGAATTTTGGTTGTGGTACGCGCATTACGAGTTATGTATTCCGAACGTCTACAGTTCCTAAGACGGATACATTGTTATTCTCTATGATGCGGCCAAGATGGGTTGGCCACCTTCTAAGCAGACCTTATCCAGATGGATAAAACTGACCATACGTCAGGCTTACCTTCATGTTAGATTACAGCCGCCTACATCAGTAACAGCTCATTCCACACGTTCTCCGGGAATGTCATGGGCAGCTGGTCGTGGAGTTCTACGACACAGCTTTGCAGTGCGGCTACATGGTCTTCAATGCACATGTTTGTGCGCTTTTACAGGTTTGATATTTTTGCGGCATCAGCATCTAGCTTTGGCCGTCTAGTGTTACAGGTGCCAAACAGCTCTCCCGCCCAGGGGGGAAACTTTGGTACATCCCTAGAGTACTCCAGTGACCCCTAGTGGATGAAAAAGAAAATAGGATTTTGGTACTTACCAGGTAAATCCTTTTCTTTGAATCCATAGGGGGCACTGGACGCCCACCCAGAGCAGTTGTTTACCTGGTTGTGGTAAGTGCAGGGAATTTTATGGTAACACACTCTTACCGACTGTTTCAAATTAGAAATTCTATCGGGCTGTTGTCAACTGTTAGTTGTCAGTTTCGTTTTGTGTCAACTTTATTGTTGTTCGTTTTTGGTTATATGTATTTCTCCATTGTCAACCTCTATAGCTCCAGTTCGGCTCAGTAAAAAACACTGAGGTACTCTGGGATATGGAGGGGAGGTATAGTCAAAGTTTAACTATTCAGTGCCTAGTTCCTGTGGAACCGTCCATATCCCTAGAGTACTCCAGTGCCCCCTATGGATTCAAAGAAAAGTATTTACCTGGTAAGTACCAAAATCCTATTTTTTCTGAATTGGACTTACAATCGGAGGTGTATAAAGAATATAAAAATGGGCTTAAGACACAACCCTGTGGAACTCCTACACTTAATACCAGTTCTGAAGATACGGCAGAGCCCAGTCTGGCTGACTGCGGATGATCCGACAGAAAATCCAACAGCCAATTACATATGGCCACATCATATCCGATCTCTAAAAGCTTATTGATTAACACCGCTGGCACTACCGTATTAAAAGCGGAGCTATAGTCCACAAGTAACAGTCTAACATACAGTAAGAGCCTCTCTTTTCAAGGTGACAAAGCACCCTGTGAAAGACCACAAGAGCTGCATCTTCAGTTGATCTGTTCAACCTATAGGCAAACTGGTTAGGATCAAATCCCAATGGTATTACACCCTTTAGATAATTCAAAACAACTACACTGAAATTGCCCTCACAAAAGTCTGCAATGACCTCCTTGCTGCTAAATCCAGGGGTCACTACTCTCTGCTTATTCTCCTTGAATTCTCTCCTGCTTTTAACACTGTAGACCACCCTCTCCTCCAGCAAATCCTTTGCTCCCTTGGTTTGTGTGATACTGCTCTCTCCTGGCTGTCCTCCTACCTTTATGACCGTTACTTCTCTGTCTCCTCTCATGACTCCACCTCCCCCCCACTTCCTCTGCCAGTAGGTATCCCCCAAGGTTCTGTTCTTGGGCCTCTCCTTTTCATTAGCTCTTTTGACTTAAAATATCATCTCTACGCTGACGATACTCAAATCTACCTTTCGTCCCCTTACCTCTCCCCTGCTCTCCTCACTCATATCTCCAACTGTCTCTCTGCTATCTCCTCCTGGATGTCCCAGCACTTTCTTAAACTTAAATGTCTAAGACTGATCTGACCATCTTCCCTCCCTCCCACATAACCTCACCTCCCACAATTTCATTATCCATTGATGGCACAACTATCTCCTCTAGCCCAGAAGTGCAATGTCTTGGAGTAATCCTTGACTCCTCCCTCTCCTTCAAACCACACATTCAGTAACTCTCACAAACCTGCCATTTCCATCTCAAAAACATCTCCAGGATCAGACTCTTTCTCACCCAGGACACTACTAAGACCCGCATCCACTCACTGGTGATCTCCAGATTGGACTACTGCAATCTACTCCTATCTGGCCTCCCTCAAAAATGCCTCTCTCCACTCTTCTCACACTCACAAAACCCTCATCCACTCTTCTCCCTCTTACATCTCTGACCTTATCTCTCTTAACGTTCCCACCTGTCCTCTTCGCTCTTTTAATGCACGCCGTCTCTCCTGCCAACTTTTTACCTCCTCCCACTCCTACCTACAAGATTTTGCACGTGCTGCTCCCTATCTTGTTCTACCTCTTCCCATCCAACTCTCCACCTCACTAGAACACTTCAAATGGGCTCTCAAGACCCACTTCTTCACCAAACTCTGCCAACTCTTGTCTATGCCCACTGTCTACCCCTTCTGTGTCACCCCGGTCTGTTAGCCCCTCACCTTTAAGATAGTAAGCTCGCAAGAGTAGGGACTTCTTTCTTCATGTGCCTTTCCTTTTCTTACTTTCACTATCTTATACTCCATACTCCCTTTGATGGCACCTAACCCCGGATTTTCTATACCTGTCCTATATTGTCTTGCACTGTAAGTGCTGTTTTCTTGTTTGCTCATTTAATTATGTACTGTGTAATGGGTGCTGCAGATCCCTTGTGGTGTCATATAAATAAAGGATAATAATAATAATTCTCTCAAAACATTTCATTATCAATGATGTGAGAGCAATCGGCCTATAGTCATTCAGACCAGTGACCACTGCAGTCATGGGTATTAGAACTAGAGATGAGCGCCTGAAATTTTTCGGGTTTTGTGTTTTGGTTTTGGGTTCGGTTCCGCGGCCGTGTTTTGGGTTCGAACGCGTTTTGGCAAAACCTCACCGAATTTTTTTTGTCGGATTCGGGTGTGTTTTGGATTCGGGTGTTTTTTTCCAAAAACACTAAAAAACAGCTTAAATCATAGAATTTGGGGGTCATTTTGATCCCAAAGTATTATTAACCTCAAAAACCATAATTTACACTCATTTTCAGTCTATTCTGAATACCTCACACCTCACAATATTATTTTTAGTCCTAAAATTTGCACCGAGGTCGCTGTGTGAGTAAGATAAGCGACCCTAGTGGCCGACACAAACACCGGGCCCATCTAGGAGTGGCACTGCAGTGTCACGCAGGATGTCCCTTCCAAAAAACCCTCCCCAAACAGCACATGACGCAAAGAAAAAAAGAGGCGCAATGAGGTAGCTGTGTGAGTAAGATTAGCGACCCTAGTGGCCGACACAAACACCGGGCCCATCTAGGAGTGGCACTGCAGTGTCACGCAGGATGTCCCTTCCAAAAAACCCTCCACAAACAGCACATGACGCAAAGAAAAAAAGAGGCTTTTTACTGATATTTGGTGTTTTGGATTTGACATGCTCTGTACTATGACATTGGGCATCGGCCTTGGCAGACGACGTTGCTGGCATTTCATCGTCTCGGCCATGACTAGTGGCAGCAGCTTCAGCACGAGGTGGAAGTGGATCTTGATCTTTCCCTAATTTTGGAACCTCAACATTTTTGTTCTCCATATTTTAATAGGCACAACTAAAAGGCACCTCAGGTAAACAATGGAGATGGATTGATTGGATACTAGTATACAATTATGGACGGGCTGCCGAGTGCCGACACAGAGGTAGCCACAGCCGTGAACTACCGCACTGTACTGTGTCTGCTGCTAATATATAGACTGGTTGATAAAGAGATAGTATACTCGTAACTAGTATGTATGTATAAAGAAAGAAAAAAAAACCACGGTTAGGTGGTATATACAATTATGGACGGGCTGCCGAGTGCCGACACAGAGGTAGCCACAGCCGTGAACTACCGCACTGTACTGTGTCTGCTGCTAATATATAGACTGGTTGATAAAGAGATAGTATACTCGTAACTAGTATGTATGTATAAAGAAAGAAAAAAAAACCACGGTTAGGTGGTATATACAATTATGGACGGGCTGCCGAGTGCCGACACAGAGGTAGCCACAGCCGTGAACTACCGCACTGTACTGTGTCTGCTGCTAATATATAGACTGGTTGATAAAGAGATAGTATACTCGTAACTAGTATGTATGTATAAAGAAAGAAAAAAAAACCACGGTTAGGTGGTATATACAATTATGGACGGGCTGCCGAGTGCCGACACAGAGGTAGCCACAGCCGTGAACTACCGCACTGTACTGTGTCTGCTGCTAATATATAGACTGGTTGATAAAGAGATAGTATACTCGTAACTAGTATGTATGTATAAAGAAAGAAAAAAAAACCACGGTTAGGTGGTATATACAATTATGGACGGGCTGCCGAGTGCCGACACAGAGGTAGCCACAGCCGTGAACTACCGCACTGTACTGTGTCTGCTGCTAATATATAGACTGGTTGATAAAGAGATAGTATACTCGTAACTAGTATGTATGTATAAAGAAAGAAAAAAAAACCACGGTTAGGTGGTATATACAATTATGGACGGGCTGCCGAGTGCCGACACAGAGGTAGCCACAGCCGTGAACTACCGCACTGTACTGTGTCTGCTGCTAATATATAGACTGGTTGATAAAGAGATAGTATACTCGTAACTAGTATGTATGTATAAAGAAAGAAAAAAAAACCACGGTTAGGTGGTATATACAATTATGGACGGGCTGCCGAGTGCCGACACAGAGGTAGCCACAGCCGTGAACTACCGCACTGTACTGTGTCTGCTGCTAATATATAGACTGGTTGATAAAGAGATAGTATACTCGTAACTAGTATGTATGTATAAAGAAAGAAAAAAAAACCACGGTTAGGTGGTATATACAATTATGGACGGGCTGCCGAGTGCCGACACAGAGGTAGCCACAGCCGTGAACTACCGCACTGTACTGTGTCTGCTGCTAATATATAGACTGGTTGATAAAGAGATAGTATACTCGTAACTAGTATGTATGTATAAAGAAAGAAAAAAAAACCACGGTTAGGTGGTATATACAATTATGGACGGGCTGCCGAGTGCCGACACAGAGGTAGCCACAGCCGTGAACTACCGCACTGTACTGTGTCTGCTGCTAATATATAGACTGGTTGATAAAGAGATAGTATACTCGTAACTAGTATGTATGTATAAAGAAAGAAAAAAAAACCACGGTTAGGTGGTATATACAATTATGGACGGGCTGCCGAGTGCCGACACAGAGGTAGCCACAGCCGTGAACTACCGCACTGTACTGTGTCTGCTGCTAATATAGACTGGTTGATAAAGAGATAGTATACTACTAATATTATATACTGGTGGTCAGGTCACTGGTCACTAGTCACACTGGCAGTGGCACTCCTGCAGCAAAAGTGTGCACTGTTTAATTTTAATATAATATTATGTACTCCTGGCTCCTGCTATAACCTATAACTGGCACTGCAGTAGTGCTCCCCAGTCTCCCCCACAATTATAAGCTGTGTGAGCTGAGCAGTCAGACAGATATATAATATATATAGATGATGCAGCACACTGGCCTGAGCCTGAGCAGTGCACACAGATATGGTATGTGACTGACTGAGTCACTGTGTGTATCGCTTTTTTCAGGCAGAGAACGGATATATTAAATAAACTGCACTGTGTGTCTGGTGGTCACTCACTATATAATATATTATGTACTCCTGGCTCCTGCTATAACCTATAACTGGCACTGCAGTAGTGCTCCCCAGTCTCCCCCACAATTATAAGCTGTGTGAGCTGAGCAGTCAGACAGATATATATAATATTATATATAGATAATAGATGATGCAGCACACTGGCCTGAGCCTGAGCAGTGCACACAGATATGGTATGTGACTGAGTCACTGTGTGCTGTGTATCGCTTTTTTCAGGCAGAGAACGGATTATAAATAAAAGTGGTGGTCACTGGTCACTATCAGCAAAACTCTGCACTGTACACTACTGAGTACTCCTAATGCTCCCCAAAATTAGTAAATCAAGTGTCTCTCTAATCTATTCTAATTCTAAACGGAGAGGACGCCAGCCACGTCCTCTCCCTATCAATCTCAATGCACGTGTGAAAATGGCGGCGACGCGCGGCTCCTTATATAGAATCCGAGTCTCGCGATAGAATCCGAGCCTCGCGAGAATCCGACAGCGTCATGATGACGTTCGGGCGCGCTCGGGTTAACCGAGCAAGGCGGGAAGATCCGAGTCGCTCGGACCCGTGAAAAAAAACATGAAGTTCTGGCGGGTTCGGATTCAGAGAAACCGAACCCGCTCATCTCTAATTAGAACAATTATTGAAGTTTTAAAACAACGCGGGATAATACATTGACTCAGTGACAAATCAAAAAAATCTTAGTAAAGATACCTGCAAGTTGCCCAGCACATGCCCGTAAGACTCAGCCCGGAATACAATCCGGGCCAGAAGCCTTCCTGGCAATTGTTCTGATGAAACAGTTCCTGACTTCAGCTTCAGTCAGAGACAGAGAGCTATCTGGATGGAAACTAGAGGATTTAACAATAGAAGTTCCTACCTCTGCAAAACGTGCATAAAAATTATTTAGCTCATCAAGGACCACCTGACCTATAAGAAGTGGAACCTTTATAATCGGTAATGCATTTAATTCCGCTCCACATCAAGCTAGCGTCGCCGGATTCCTTAAAATTATTTTCAATCCTATTCAAATAAGCTTCCCTAGCAAGATGAATATATTTTTTAAAATAGAATGGGCAATCGTATAAGCTAAGCTATCCTTTGCTCTAAACGCCCTGTCCCTTGCTCTCAACAGAGAGTGCAACTTGCCATTCATCCAAGGTTTGTCATTCGAAAAAATGCAAACTGCCTTCCTCTTAGTAACGATTTCTATGCAGCAATTGACATACCGTGACACCATTGAGGCCACCTCAATGAACTGATCCCAATTGGTGCATTCAAAACAGCCCTGCAAACTTAATAAGGCTCCCTCTGGCCAAGTATTAACTTCCTTGGTAACTGATCTATTCCTCCTTATTACCGTCAAATATTTGGGAATTAACGAAAGTGATGAATGATCGGACTGCCCAATATATGTGACGTTAGTATAAACATGGTCGAGAATATTAGTCCCCTGAGTTGATACCAATACATTCTGCACAAATTTAGGGAACGCGGATTTTAAAATCGCCTGATCAAAATCTCCAGCAACAATGAAGGCACAGTCCGGGTGTAGAGTCAGTTGTTTAGAGAAAGAAATAAGCAAGATATATAATGCCAAGGCGATATTCACTTGCAGGGGAATATAAACTGCGGCTACAAAAACCACTGAAAATTCCAGAGGTAAATAAAATGGCCTACACCGCAGGAACATAAATTCCAGATCAGCAGAACAATTGGTCTCAATTACAGTAAGTCCGCATTCGAGCACCATTTATCATGGGTATATCTGCAAAGGCCACCGCCTTTTTTCTTTCCAGACTTCAAAGTCCTGTCGACTCTAAACAAGGTCCTATCAGGCAACTCAAAGGAACAATCTAGATCACTCTCCCCCAGCCAAATGTCAGTGAATATCAATAGGAGCAGTTAGCTAATATCCGGTTACAGGCAATTTTCAGACTTATCTCATCAAGTTTATTAGTGAGAGATTTCACATTTGCTAAAAATATACTGGGCAAAGGAGAGTTTAATGGGCAGTACATCAGTCTTGCCTGCAGATCAGCTCTGTTTCCCCTTTTCTGCTTCCTCAGCCTGCGGGAATGCTGGCTCAGCTGCAAATGTGGCTGCCAAATCTGCCTCATCTCCCAGTGTCTGGCCCCTCCATGGCTCCGGTGTTCTCCCCTCCACCAGCTGCAGTAATGGAAACTCTCCCCCTTGGTGCTACCACAGGAGGTGCACCCACCGTTGTGACCCCTAGCGCATCCGCAGCAGGGATCCCAGTCCCATGGGAAGCTACTGCCTAGGTGAATTTATCGTCATCAGCTGGGAACACGGCACCAGAAGCCAGGGACGCGGCCTGGGATGTGGCACCAGACAGAACAGGCGCATTGTTGGCAGCTCTGTTTCCCGCGGAGTCCCCCGCACACAGCGCCAGAACATCCTGATGGGAGTACTGGACCCTCCTAGCAGCTGATGGATCAGTGGCCAAGAGCGGCATCAGCAGCACCAGAAACAGTAGGCTCTCAGGTAACGGTCCATGCCCCTTCTGAGAAACAAGCACTGCAGCCACTGCGTGTCTACGCGCCTCCATCTGCCTGTTGTTGTTATTATAGTGTAATGCCTTACAAATGTTTATTTTGATGTTATGCACTTTGTAAAGTCAAGGGGGGTCATTCCCAGTTGATCGCACGTAGCAACTTTTTGCTGCTCGTGCGATCAACCTGACGCCGCCTATGGGGGAATGTATTTAAGCATAGCAGGCCTGCGATCGCTTGTGCAGCCCTGCTATGCTAAAAGAGTTTCCTGCAAAACAAGACTAGCCCTGCAACTACTTACCCAGTGCGACGGATCCAGCGATGAAGGTCCCGGCTGTGACGTCAGACATCCACCCTCCAAACGCCTGGATCTGCCTGCGTTGGACTCACCATGCCTGGAAAACGGTGAGTATCCGCCCTGGAATGCCTCCCGCCTGTACGTTTTCTTATGATCACCGCTGCGATCAATTTTCTCGATGGCGGCGTCGTGGCCCGGTGACGATCGTCGCCGGGTAATGATGCGCGTGCGCAATGCGTCCACTGCACATGCTCATTTCCGACCCATTCACACGTCTACGTGCGAACGGGTCGAAATGACCCCCAATATTTTTAATATTGCTAAAGGTACTTTTCAGGTTCAGCTCTGCTGTAAGACAGACCACTAGACTATGCAGCTGTATTGAACTTTTAAAGACACTGTTCCAACATGATCTGCATGGTATATTGCGGCTACAGTATGTGCTGTTTTAAGGCCTTGAACATTTCATAACTAATATTGGTACACTGGAAATTATGTATACACAAAAAAGTCCAGTTTTTAATGTTTCTCCTAATAAAATGAAATTTTCAATGTATCTATTACATTCTTGATCTAGCATTTGTGAGCATTTGTGAGTTTTGATTGTATGACCTTTTCCTGCATTGGTGCTACTGTTTCTAATACATAATTAGTTATTCTAAGTGATATTGCTGTTTACAATTTTAAGTGTTGCGAAATAGAGCTTTGTTCTGTCTTACCAGGTCTGGAGGCATTTGATTCCTCCCCTTTACATGCTCCGCTCTACTCTGCTAAGTGTCCTCTCACACTGATGTCAGCACTTCCACTAGCTCTATCTCAGAATTAAAGTTATGAATACGTGATTGGCATTGCAAGTGGTGCTCAATGTAAACCGATTTAAGCAGCTCTCTGAGCACTATTCAGTGCCAGGGTATTAGGTCTAACTACCTTGCTCCAGCGTTCATGTTATTATGATTGATTGCCTCTATAAAAGTCTCCTACTTATTTGTCACTGTGGCTTTAAACTTGTCTGTGCCCTTGATATCTGCCTGAAATTATGCATATAAATCTGAATGTGACCTTAGCCTTTTTACCATTCTGATCATGTGACTGTGACCTTGACAGGCTAAGTTTTTGACCATTGTTAGCAAGCTACCTCTCCCATTTTCCAAACAAGTGAAGTCAGAGGCAGTTAGAGAGCTGCTGCAGGTTCTTGTGAGCAAATCCCATTCTACCATGTTGCAGTTCCTGGTGAAAACCAGAGGAGAGTGTTAGTTTCCACACTTTCACACTACCAGCCAGTGGTGGACCTACATTTTTGGGTTCCTGAAGCTTGATCTGTTATAATGGCCCTTTTACAACCAGCAACAATAGGGCAATATCCAACAAGGTCCAAAAGGCCTTGCTGCCCTTGGAAGGACAGCAAACAACACTAAGTGCCGGCAAAATTACCTTACTAGATGCCTCCTTGTCCTGGGCTCCTTCTCACCTTTCATTGCTCCTAGCATCCTTCCTAGGATGGGCCCTCTCAGGCACCACCATTCCTAGAAGTCACAAAGAAAAAGTTCTTCCAGCTGCCAGGAATTGTAGTTTAAAACGTTTACATGTTTCACACTATTTACAAAGTACAAATCACAGAGCTAGAATACAACTCCCAGCAGCTCCCATTGTACTAAGAGGTTCGCATCCAAGCTGTAATAGCATCTATGCTGTACTAGAAGCCTGATTGCCATGGTGTTATTGGTAGAAATGTGCGGATTCGGATTTACCCAGATTTACTCTGATTTATCTGGATCTCAAAATTGAATTTGGCTCTCGTTCGTCGCGTATTTTGGATAGCCAATAAGAAAAATTTGGATAAAGCCAAACTTGCATTAATTCTGGTGTTAAGAACCAAGTAAGACTTCCAGCTCCGGCTTTATGGAGACCTGAGCTCAGTTCTGAGCTCCGTCCCCCGCTCCCCTAATTTTACCTTTTACAAGGCTTGCTAAGCCTCGTTTGGCGCCCGGAGCCTCCCCACAGTGCCCCTGTACCTCCCACCGCTGGAATGGACCGCTTCTTGGCGCAGCTGATATCGCAGCCCCAGCCAGACCAGCAGCAGCCGCAGCCTCCACGCCAGGAGAAGCGGCACGCTGCAGGGACCATGACAGCGGACTCCGCTGTGGAGAGCGCACCCCCCCTGCATAAAAAAGCCGCAGCCGAGGGACCAGCTTCTGGAGGACACGTAAGTGCGGGCTGTGATGCCCCAGTGACTTATTCTGAGGTGGTGGCAGCCATTACAGCCACAATGAACCCCCTTCTGTCTAAAGCAGTGGCTGACATCAACAGTCAGCTATAACATCTGACCCACAGGGTTTATACCACAGAACAACTACTCAGTGTAGCCTCCCATGACATAGGGGATTTGCAGCATACTGTGAAGTGTCTCACTAATGATTCTTACCAGCTGTGGAACAACATCGACGACGTCAAGAACAGATCGCGTCATAATAATATTAGGCTGGTTGGCCTCCCTGAATCTGTCAAGGGGTCTGCTCTGGCCCATTTTGTCCGCAACACTCTCCCCTCACTCTTAGGCATAGAGGCAGTTTGCCAGGACATGGTTATAGAGAGGGTCCATAGGGTGGGTCCGACTCCGACCCCTAACAGGCCGAGACCCCGCATTACTCTGTTCCGCTGCTTAAATTACCTGCACAAGATGGAAATATGGTTGGCCTCCCATAAGCCTAAAACTCTGTCATGTGAAGGACATAAGCTGCACATTTTTCAGGACTACTCCGCTGAGTTATCACGGGCTAGGAAATCCTTCTCCCCTGTTAGCTCCCGATTAGTCTTGGAAGTCTGGCATCAAATGCTTGTGTTTGCCTGCCTTTTCTTATCTTTGCTCGTTTCTCCCTCCCTCACTGTCATGTTTCCCCATCCCATTCCTTTAGGTGCTGTCTTGAAATGTATAAACTGGTCGGATTTTGCAATGTTTTCTGTCATCCTTGTACTGAAAGTTCCCACCCTTGTCCTTTTATGTTTTAGACCAATGCTTCTTTTTCTCCCTGTTTCCTCTGGGGATGCCTAGTCTATGCTGTGCTACTTGGAATGTTGGAGGCATTAACTCCCCAGTGAAACGTAGGAAAATACTGATTTACTTGCAGAAGAGCGGCGTGGATGTGGCATTGGTCCAGGAAACTCATTTGACCCCTTCCGAGACTGCGAAGCTGGGAATGTTGGGATGGTCTGTATTGTTGTCTTTCTCCTACAGTTCCAGAGCCCGTGGTGTAGCTATCCTGGTAAGACGCTCTCTATCTTATGAAATTCATAGTGTCAAAGCCGACGATTCGGGCAGATATGTGGTGGTCTCAGTAGACATGCTAGGCAAGAGGCTCACTCTGGCAAATGTATATGCTCCCCCTCCCTACTTTAAGTCATACTTTCAGTGATTAATTACCCTATTGACCCCTTCCATGGGGGACAATCTAATCATTGGTGGAGATCTTAACCTGATCTCATCTCCTCTGCTTGACAAATCAAACACACGTGGGACTCCCCCTCCACTTCCCAAAGTGGGTATCCCTCTCTTTACTTCAACCCTACAGTTTGTTTATCTGTGGCAAGCCCTACACCCAATGGTCGGGACTATACCTGTCTCTCGGCGGCGCACGGCTCTCTCTCCCGTATCGATTATTTATTCATCTCCCATGCTCTTTTCCCCCAAATCATTGACTGCTCTATTGCCCCCATCTCCCTATCTGACCATGCTTTGGTTTCCTTGACTGTTAATTTTCCTGACGACAAAGACTCAACCAAGTTGTGGAGATTCCCATCTAGATTTTGTCACTCTCTCACCTTCAAGAACCGAGTAAATCTGAACCCGCACATCTCTGGTTATTGTGATGAAATATAACCATACAGCAGGGACGTGTGATGAGCTAAATGGCTCAGGAGGCACTTGCTAGCACCAGAACCAGATTTAAACGCAATATATGAGCCAAAGCGTACATATGGGCATTATACACAGGTGCAGCAGTATAAACTTCTGGAAATTTGGTGAGTTTTGATCTGAGAAGTGCAGAAAAGGTCAGCCTCACCTGCCATAAAGTTTTTACTCCAGAATTTTGGCTATAAAAATGATTAGAATAATACAAAGAAGATATTTCAAACATATTCTTTGTATTTTTCATATACTTTATACAATCAAAACTCTGGTACATATGTTAGTATGACAGGAAAGGCTCTGCCTCACCCCACTGCACGTCACTGCCATACAGTACATAATTATAAACAAGAGGTGAAAATCAGATTTTTGGTATTAAAATGCCCAAGCAAGATGAGTGACGATTCTATCACTAAAGTAACCTTATTTTAATAACACACACTTAAAAACTCAATCGATTTTGTTGAAAAAATCACTCATAAAAAAAAGTTGCTTCAGGGCCCCTTTGCAATTAGGGGCCCTGAAGCTTCATGAAGCTGCCAATGCAAATCTAAGACTGTCAAAGAATCGGTGAGACATAATGCAATAATATTTCCAGTATTTTTATGGGGATTGTTAAGGGTAGATTGTCAACACCTTCCGCAACATTGCTTGACACAATGACAGTGATTGATTGCACCATCACTTTATTAGAAATGGAATTCCTCCCGCTATCCATCCTGCTATTCTCTTATGCAAGATGGCAAACAAAAGAAAGAAAAGAAGTATCAGGAATGTACTGTATAATTATTAATCAAACCATGGGAGAAAATCTGCATAATACAAAACAAGGGTGAGCATTTTGTTGGTGCATCCTATAGTTATAATACCTGGGGCGGATTGGCTATAGGGCTCACCAGGAAGATTCCTGGTAGGCCGACATGTTTGTGGGGCCTGTTTTGTGTGCTGTCATGTGGCCCCACCCTCGACACGACAGGCAGCCCACCGCAATCAGTACCCTGCATTGTCCCCATTAATTCTGTTATTCCATCTCTGCAGTACAGCTTCTCTGCCATCCAGTGATGCAGCCATGGCTACACAGTATGTTATACCTCTTGTGCTACACTCCTAAAAACTTTTACAGGGCCACTTTTAGTTCCCAATCCGCCCCTGGTCTCAAACACATCGGCAGCAAAACACACAACAGACCCCTCCACAAACTCCACCCCCTCATCAGACCAAATCCCCATTGAGGCTGCTTCCATGAATTTCCCGGGCTGGTTTTCCATCCGAATCTGCCAATGGTTAATACAGTACATAAATGACTCTATTCATGAAGCAGTGAAAAGTGTGGAGAGGTGAGCCAGTGGAGAAGTTGCCCATGGCAACCAATCAGCACTGAAGTAACATTTATCATTTGCATTCTATAAAACTACAGAGCAGCTGATTGGTTGTCATGGGCAACTTTTCCACTGGCCCACTTCTCCACAATTTTCACTACTTCATGAATAGACCCCAAAGAACACTAAAGCTGGGAACACTTATATGTAAAAAAATGAAACTGTTTAATATACTGTAATTAAATTAACAGCATAAATATAGCACAGCATATGGGAAAATTATGATAAATACCTGATGAGACAAGTAATGTCTGCAAATAGGCAGTTATAATGTAGCAGATATACATGACAGAGCTTTAAACCATCCTGACACACTGAAAGATTGCAAATTTCAATTCACAATAGATCTGCCTAGGAACCCACGCTTGTGATATACCAATCACAAAAATATAAAACAGAGTAGGAGAATACTATAGGTCTCCTTGATGCTAAAAATGTTTCACCATATAGTTCCTAACTTTTCAATAAATATTAGCCATACACTGAAAGGTGCACAAATGTTTATTGACACAGACTAGGAGACAATAATAAAAACAGTGTGGGCTCAATATTAAACGTATAATTTTAAAACATCCCAATTAAGCTGGACAAACATCCCAATAGTCCCAATATAGCTGGACAAACAAAGGCATAAACGAGTCTGAGTCTCAACGTTGGGAATAAAGAAAGGAGGTTCCGGAAAGTCTCCTCTATTATTACTAGCCTCAAAAGTCCTTTGCAGTATCATAGGGCAGCATGTCAGTGGGACAGCATGTACTAGGGGTGGTCTTCAGTATGCCGAATGTCGGGATCCTGGCGCACAGTATACCGGTGCCGGAATCCCGACACCCGGCATACCGACAGCTACTCTCCCTCGTGGGGGTCCACGACCCCCCTGGAGGGAGAATAAAATAGTGTGGCAGCACTGCAAGGGGCTCCTTTGCGCTTGCCACGCTGTCAGTATGCCAGCGGTCGGGCTCCTGGCGCCGGTATGCTGGTCGCCGGGAGCCCGAGCGCCGGCATACCGTATTACACCCTGTACTAGCATTGGTGCATTTTTTGACAGGGTTTGCTCTTTTTCAAGGCTCTATATGTTGTTGAAAGTCCAGATCTTTTATAGTAAGAAAATGCGGCTCCATCATACATCTGGTTTGCAGTGTCACTTCCGGTTTCCAGATCCACATTCTTTGCGGGCACTAGAGGTCCAAGTGACACCATGTGGAGTAGTCATCTCTGCAATCAGAACTACATGGTGTGATTGCAGATAAGAACTACAGATAAGGCACAGAATGCCTGTTCATTTGTAAAGCATGCCGTGAGACGCCTGTCTTGAGTGAGCCATCACTTCCAGGGCAGCTCTGCTAACGTCAGGTGTCCATTTTTGTCATAAATGCATCTTAAATGCATCACTATGTGAATAGGATGCACAAGCTGCTCCTGCTGATTAATATGATATGCAGCATACCTATATTGAGTGTGAAACTGTGGCTGTGTCTGCTTAAGAAATTCTATGTTACTGTGTTTTCCTGGCTCAGCCAGTTCGTAATGAAAGCTGATCTTTTCCTATTTTCATAATTCTATTGAATGTAAGGTTCTTAAATGTATGAATGTTAAAAATAATAATAATAATAATAATAATAAAGTGTAATGAAAAAAATAATTGGCATTCGCTCTTCCCAGGAATCGAACCCGAGACCATGAGCATGGGGCCTGTTACACCTCACCACTAGGACACGACGCCTGGTGATACAGACACAAACTCATGTGTAAATATAAGCAGTGATCACTTTCAATTGGGTTTGCTTATGCTGTATGTCTACGGAACTTGGACGCTCATGTAACCCTAATGCCAGTGGATGTAAGTTTGCATCTGTATACACTATTTTTATTTATTGATTTATTGATTTATTTTTGTGTTCCTGACAGAGAATAAATATGTCCTTCATTCAGCATCCCTGAAGCCCAGCGTTCTTAGTAAATCATGGTATCAATGCTTACAGTATGTTATACTGTACACTTCAAGTTCCTGATTGGCTCTTTCCATCTGACCATTGGTCTGTGTGTATAAAATTACAGTTGTCACTGGCCATTTGCCAGGGCTTGCTAAGAGTACACTATTACAGTGTGATTAAACTATAGCTAAGGTGCGACATATACTCAGTTTAGGCGGAGAAACTGCAACGATGAGGGAGGCTCCATCTGTATATGGCGTGACATATTTAGTGCCAAGGGGACCTACAGTATACTATTCTTCTACTCCCTGTGACAGAAATGTGTCTAGGTGTGTTCATACAGTGGCATTTGTGACGTCAAAAATAATTCTGAGTAGTGTTTTATTAAATGTTTAGTGATACACAGTTCAAACTAACACACCACCATGGTCCAGATATACTGTACATAGCAGTGAGTAAATAAATAATCAATAATAGGAGTATAGGATAACATTTTAAATGCTGTTAATCTTACAGAAAAATGATGCAAATGTACATAACATGTACATAACAAAATTATAAATTGGCTAGTAAACCAACAAATCGTAACTATTAGTAGAACTTGCATCAAGATGTTTTATACGTCTGATGTCTCTATTGTGCAGTATGAAGTGAGTGCTTGACGAGAGAACATAATAAGCAAGTAGAAAGTCACGCTTAAGCAAGTTTAGTAATGATCCTGATGCAAATAAGCTATGTTTCGCTGAGCTACAGTACCTAATGAGAGTGCAGGAAAGAAGAATAGATTGTACATTGTGACTTTGATGACTGCTGGAACTGTGTAGTGCAGTGTGGTTCCATGTGCACACAGCAGGAACCCCTAGAGATGAGAATTAAATGTTTGAAGAATATGTAAATCTCTATACCAGTGGGGAGAGCAGTTGCATATTAGACCCTTCAGCTAGGCTTGATCATTAATGGTAAGCCATTGATGGCAGTATTTTTCCCCTCAGAACAGGGAACAAAACTTCCCCTTCAATGTTTGGACCACTGCCTGCCAATCTCTTTAGCAGGGATGCCCATTGATGGTTCTCAGTTGATGTTTTTATGTCATCAATATTAATCACCGATGTCACAATCGATGGTGACCAACAATGGTTAACCCACTAATGGCCATATCTAATCTCAGCATAATAGCTTGGATTTATTTATGTTTGCTTTTATTGCATAAGGTGGCCCAGTTAGGCTGCAGTCCCAGCTCCACATTGCTCAATGACACAGGCCCAGCTCACATTTGTCATATAACTCATTTAGTAAAGGGCCTGTGATGGAATACATAACTTCTCTCAAAGAGAGATATGTATCAAGCCTTGGAAAGAGATAAAGTGGAGGATTTGCCCAAAGTAACTAATCAGCTTATGTCAATACTCTAGCACAGTCTTTAAACTGACAGAAGCTGATTAGTTGCTTTAGGCAACTGCTCCATTCTATCTCTCTCCAAGACTTGATGCATCTGCCCTAAAGTGAAAATAAAACAGATGTGAGAATTGCATAGTAAAATAATTGTTTTTGTTGCTGTGTTTTTATTGACAATGTTGATGATTTTGTATTTTTTTTTTCATAAAGGGATGGACGGGACACATTTGCAAAAATTACTTCAATTTTAAATCAGCACATAGATGAAGGAGATTGAGTAATATTCACTATCCTTTATTTTAAATGACACCCATATTGCCCCTAATGTGATGTAATCAAAACTATTATACACAAAGTTGCAAATGAATAAAGATAGTCCTTATGCTACCTCACTCTCTTGATTTAATTTCAGTTAGAAAACATACTAAATCAAGTACTATTTTAGAGAACAAAAAAAGAAAGCTTTTATTCAATTAAAAGACATAGCAATACAATTATTGGAGATTTCTCCATCATGTGACTTTTACACTTATGTACAGGAAGCTTTCAATCTACCCCAAACACCTAGGTTGTAGAGCACCAGAAGTACCCAGTATTTTGGTGGGTACTTCTGGTGCTCTACATAAATGATTTCCAGACACTTTATTGATGATGCTCTAGATTTGCTGGTTGCCAAACTCTGTCCCACACAGTTCTTGTTTTCCAGGTCCCCTGTGGATTTTTAAAATGTGACAGTTGGTGATATACAGTGCACCTGCTGGGTGACCAGGAAAATGGGACCTGTTATTGAGGGTAATTCTGAGTTGATCGCAGCAGGAACATTGTTAGCAGTTGGGCAAAACCATGTGCACTGCAGGGGGGCAGATATAACATGTGCAGAGAGAGATAGATTTGGGTGTGGTGTGTTCAATCTGCAATTTAAATTGCAGTGTAAAAATAAAGCAGCCAGTATTTACCCTGCACAGAAACAATATAACCCACCCAAATCTAACTCTCTCTGCACATGTTATATCTGCCTCCCCTGCAGTGCACATGGTTTTGCCCAACTGCTAACAAAGTTCCTGCTGCGATCAACTCAGAATTACCCCCTTTGTCCCTTGAGGACCAAGTTTGGGAACCACTGCCCTAGATTAACCCTTATAAATGTTGTCAGTGTATTACATGCTCTGTTCTAAGTTTGGGCACAATTTGTGAAGCAATTGATCAAACAAAAAGTACCTCAGTGTGTCACAGTGTAAAGTGCAAGAGTTAACAAATGCAAAATACATTGTAAAGGGAAATATGTATCTGAGACATACAATTTCCTTGAAAAGTAGCCATGACATTTGCAAGTGGTTTCCAAACATTATGATAACAGCACTGATAGATAGTTTAGGTACATTACATACGTAATGTATGTAATTATTGTGTACTCTAAGCCTGGAAATAACAGCAGAATTAACCAGTAGATGAAAGCTGATTGCTCCAGAGTTCCAAAGGCTCTATCTGTGGAAAACTAAAGGTCACATTTTATGTGTAGGTTTCTCTTTTTGTGAGACTTACTGTATAGACATGAAACAGTAAACATTTTTCCTTCTGTTTTTATTTTATAAAATGTAAAAATTATTGTAAGTAACTGACACTCAATGAGTCTATAACTAGAATCAGAGGCATATCTCCCAAAGACATTAGAGGCACTTGCCCTTGGGCTCCAGCTGTCAAAGGTGCACCAAGAAAGAAACACCAAAGGGACTACTGAACTAGAACAGATCTTTCTCTACTCATTTGATAGTGATTTGCAAGTTTACAAACCCCCTTGGCAGCCCCCCTTCAGTAAAATAGTCTAATGTGACTGTGTGATAACAGATCAAAGTGTGTACGGTATAGTGACATACAGTTCTGATCTTGTGTCTTATATGATGAAAGAAAAGAGAGCAGAAGTTATTTTAAGGAAATGCAGTGATTATTATAATAAAACATTTGTTTTATTATAATAATAATTATTATAATTTTCAAACACAGTCTGTAAAATGTAAGGCAGAAGTTGATTGGCTGGTACTTTATCTCTCACAATTGTTTTTTCTCCGAGCTTTGATAAAAATAAAAATTTCAGGTCTCTATTTATTATCATTTTCACTTCAGCACCCGAAAAAGAAAAATTCCTTATCACCAAATTAGCTGCAATAAGGAATCATTATTTTGCCAGATGTACCATTGGGAAGTCGCTGGGACGTCAGCACCTGTGCAAGTCGGAGCCACTGGGGGGGGGGGGGGGGGGGCACCACCTTCTATTTCGTATTGGGGCACTTGGTATGACCCTGACTTGGATACTACTGTAAAGGTAACAGAGGGTTTCAGAACTCATTCTTACTTATACCCAGATACAACTCTATCTAAATCACCCCCAATCCATTTATCTCACCTCCATACACAAAGTAATCCCTACCACCACCATCGTAATAGATCAATGGCTAAACTCTGTCACACAAATTACATACTCATACACTCTATGAGCTCTGGTAATCGAAGGCTTATCAACTCACACCCTAGCATTCCAAGTATTGACACAGGCTAGTGATATATCAAAAAGACCTATAGATTTGTTAGCATAACAAGGACAAACTTTTTCAATTTGATATTTTATCTAAAAAGGCACAGTGATATTATATATAACAAAAAAATAACAAAATTACATATAAAATAATTGCAAAACATTTCTTAAAAAAGAAATGAAAAATGACAAAAAAATAGAACCGTTACATAGAATAATGTACTCTGTATAACACGGAATGGCAGAAAATGGACCCATTTTAAGTTAGATTGATCACCAAGAAGATGGACCCCTAAGAATATTATAGTTTAAAATATATGTTTCAACATAGAGAATTTTCTGCCTTTGCTTGAACTTCTGTGATGTTAGTAAGAGAATGCTGTTGCTACTGTATGTTAACAAGACTTATCCATATTTATTCCGAGTTAGCAGCCATGTAACTATAAGGTGTGTTTAATAACATCCCTTGTTTCTCACTACTTAGCTAATTAAAAGGAATAACACCTTTAAAGAACCAATATCCTACTGTATTTACAAACCTTTAATTTGCACATTTGTGTTTAGATGGAAAATTGGTTTATCAGATTGAAATCAACAGACTGTGTGGCAGCTCTGGCTTTTCACATGCATACTGTAGGTTTAACTAGTTGTTTGACTAGTTGTGCCATTTGAAATAATTAACCACCCTTTGGAGACCATGAGATAGAGACAACACAAACTCTGATTTAGGGGGAAATGTTTCAAAACTTAAAAAGAGTGTAGAAGTGGACAACTTGAGAAGTTTACCATAGCAACCAATCATCTTCTGCCTATCATTCTTTACAATGTACTTGATAAATGATATCCAGAAGCTTATTGGTTGATATGGCCAACTTCTCCACTTGTCTACTGTTCTCATACATTTCCCACTTTCAGTAATAACACATTTAAAAGAACAGGGAAAATTGCTACATCTGAAATACTGTAATTATTTTCTCTGGAAATATAGGGAAGGAGAGAAATTTAGTAGTAGTTGAGCAAAGAGATGGGGTCAAGAGTTGGGTCCAATTAAAGTAGGATGGGAATGAACAATGGCATTTCATCAGATGAGAGCGCCTGTGTGTAGTTTCTGTGCAGGCCCTTCCCCTCATGCCAAACCATGTACGGTTTGTTTCACGTGCTATAGGCCCCAAAGTTTTTCTTATAACTTTTAAAGTAATTGATGTAATTTAAAGAAATTTGATATGGACATACCATGAGTATGCCATAGAAAGTGTTTTGGGACATGTAGGTGAGTGAAACACCCTGTATTTAGAATACTTTGGCACTCTTCTAAAGTCTGCAGAACGTATCTCCAGGAAAATAAGACTGGAGCCATTTTCACAGTGATTTCTCCTGGGAAAATGTTGCCAGCACCAAGTCCCTTATGATTTCTGGACAGGTAGTGGAAAGGCATTGTAAGTATAGGCAATGGATTCAGGGTGAGTAGTGTAGCCTCCACTTGATCCAGGGACCAGTGTGCACTGAAATCACTGCATTTTTTATAGATGTACTCCTGAGAATGAGAAAGTATAGTGAAAGACTTTCAGATGGCAGGTTACGTAGAAGACAATGAGATACATGCAGTGTTAAATGACGAGAATTCATAAATGGGTTCCTTAGAGAATTTAATGGAAAATACAGAAGGCTGGGATTGCTTGAACAGTCTGGCATGAGAATATGATTATCTGGTGCTGATTTTGTGTGGTGTATGTTGAGAGGAAAGCAAGTTGAAGATGGGAATGGTAGAAATGGGATGTGCTTGATAATTAGACAGTTAGAAAGTTGACAGTTAATAGGTTGAGACCATAGGGTCGACAGTCAGTAGGTTGACACCATATGGTCAAGATTGAAATGGTCCACAGGGTCAAATGGTCGACATTGTTTAAAATGTCAAACGTTTGACAGGTTAAAAAGGGCAACAGGGTCAAAAGGTTGACAGGAAGAAAGGACAGCAGGTTCAAAACGTTAACAGGCATATGGTCACATATGGTCGACACTTGTTTTTCATGTTTTTACAACTTTTGCTACATTTGCTATCCATGTCACAAACTATTACCTTTAGTAACCTCATGGCGAGTGAAGGGAGCCACCGAGCCTGCGAGGGGATACATTTCACAAATTTGTGAGAAATACTGTATGTTTAAAAACACAAAATACCATTACAAAAAATAGACTTCATTTGTCTCAGCCTTTTTCATATCATCATTTGACCCTGTCGACCCAGTCAGCTTATTGACTGTGTTGACCTTTTGACACTGGCTGCCAACCTAATGACTGTTGACCTTTATAATGTCTATCTTCTGTATCACAACCGTAGAAATATGTTTCCCTACAGAAGTAGCAATAGTTTTACATGGCAACTTTAGGGATGAAACCATGTCAAACCAAGATGCACACTAAAACTATGAACATTCCACCCTTTAGTCTTTTTATTAATCTTGTTCTATAAAACAAAATAAAATGTTTGCACTGACCAGCAAAATTATGCTTTTAGAAGAGTATTCCCTAACTCCAGCCAATGCCCCACATTGGCAAATTCAGACTTTAGTACCTTGACGTACTGTATGATGCAATCTTGACCTGCAAACTAGTGATGAGCGGATTCGGTTTTACTCGGTTTTACTCGGTTCTCAAAACAGCATCTTATTGGCTCACGGATGTCACGTGTTTTGGATAGCCAATAAGATGCCGTTTTGAGAACCGAGTAAAACCGAGTAAAACCGAGTAAAACCGAACCTCGCTCATCACTACTGCAAACCATGTATTTCAGCAGATATTTCAGCATTCTTAGGCAAATCGAGGTGTATGACACCAGCATTGCTCCTCAATAGTCCTTCTTTACATAAAATAGTGTATTTTTTTCCCAATATGTTTTTTTTAAATAAAACTTAAACTTATATGTAGAGCAATAAAATGCACAAATATGTTTTTTCTTTGCTGTTATTTTGCATTTTTTTTTTGGTACTGGACAGAGATTGAAAAATGTAAATTCGTTTTGATGTATCACCTTTACTAATTCAATGCTTCATGTTACCTTATTAATTCCAGCTTGTACTATAAATTAAAGCTCCATTGAAACCCCTTAGGCTTTTTACACTTGAGACTGAGCTGTTTTTAACCACATTAGCAGATTGATGTCTATTATTATTCATTGGTTCTGTCCAGGCTAATGTGCATGGCCCTCTTTTAATTTTCTCTGTTCCCCTCTATCTCCTTTTATCAGAAATGAACATGAATTTAAAAAATAAGAAATCTCTTTTCTGACTAGAAGTCCCCATTGTATGTACTGATACCAGAAAACCCCACGGGAAATTCCTCACCATCCCGAGGAATCATATGCTATTAGTGCTAAAAGGAGACCAAGTAATGACGCCTGTCTGTATCAACACAGTTATCAGCTTTAAGTTGATTAGTTTTAAATCATGTTAGCAATAAATTGGCATGAATCTCACAAATACAATATTTGTCATGTGACTGGTTATAATGTAATTGCAGCTCCTTATACGAATTTATGTTTTGTGAGCATCTTATGCAGTTGTAAGGAAATGTAGCAATTAATTAATTTTAAAAGCCACAAAAGATTAAGAATGTTTCAAAATTAGCTGTCAAAGAAAATGACTGAATATTGTAGATAGTTCAGTCTTCAACGACTTTTATTGATGACTCTTTCTCCCATATTGTTAATATATTAGTGTCAGTGACTGAGGCAGTAATAGGTTGAGCTGTACGTGGACACCATGTTTTGATTTTGGTTCTAATTCACCATTATGTTTTGGTTTTGGGTTCCTCAACTGTTTTGGTTCAGATTCGGCTTTGGGTTCAGTTTTGGTTCCTTTAAAATTGATAAAAGTTTATATACTGTACATTGTTAAAAATTGATATACATTGTTAAAAAAAATTGTAAAAAATTATAAAACAGCTGAAATGATGTCATTTGGACCTGTTTATATGCAATCCAAAACTCAATTTCAGTTTTTAAATACGAGTTCCGAACTGACAACAGACCCGTTCTGGGACTCGGTTTCACTCAGAAGCCCAAAATACTTCTAAAATGGGATTTGATTGGACTCGAAACCTGTAAGTTCTGGTGTGTTTGTATGTCAGGAAAGCAGAACCACACAGCTCTAGTAATAGAACAACATTTGGGTAGTTTAGTACATCAAACTGCTATTTCTTTTTAGTTATTAGATGATAGTAAGTTGTGTTTTCCCTTTATCCATACTTATTCAGACTATTTGCAAATATGCAGAATGTTTCAAAACATAGCTAAAGGCCATGCAATGGAATTGCCTTTTGTAGTAGATTCGTAAATAGATAATTTAGCTGCAATTAAACTAGAGTGACCAGGATGAATTAAATTGGCCAATAGAAATAGAACAATTAAAGCACATCCTAGAGGAAACCAAGAGTATACAGCTCCAGGCCCTAATGACCTTACAAATTAGTATTCTATGAAACTGAAGCATGTTTATATGAACCATGCTAGTCTCAGCTACAGATGCATCTTCATACATCCTCATATATCCTCATACATTAGATGCCCGGCGTGAGTGAGCTGCCAGGTCCTGTGCAACTCTGCTAACATTGGCCATCTTTTTGCACTGAAAATGCATCTTAGTCGCAACGCAATAGAACACACACAAATAGATTGTCCTGAATAATTTGATATATGCCACCTATATATTGTGAGTGACTTAAGGCCTAATTCAATATCGATTGCTATTGAGGCTGAGATAGCGATGTTCACAAATCTGCTCTTGCTAAAATTCGCATGTGAAGAGTTGCCCAGAAAGGATAAAAGACACCCACCGATGTATTCACAAATCTGTGCATGCATTAGCAGAATTGCAATGCATACGCAAAAAATGAGTACCATTGACAATTGCGGCTGACCCCAGCATACTCAAATCACTGAAAATGCAGTCAAACCGGGCGTCATGTTTATGAATGCAGCGTTTGCAGATGACGTCAGATACACACCCTAAAACTTTCATGACACACCTGCGTTTTCCCAACCACTTCCCACAAACGCCATGTTACCACTCACAAACGATCACTTCCTGTCAATCAAAATGCGTTCTATTTACAATTAGGATGCATATGCAGTGCAATCGGGGGGGGGGGGGGGGGTTCCAATGCCCAGCATCAAGCTGACCCAACCAAGGAGCATCAAGCTGACCCAACCAAGGAGATAATGCTATAGCAGGGAGACATACAGTGCAGGGCCCTCCTGCCATAATGTGATCCAGCCCAAGGCTGGAGTCTGTCTGAATATTGTGGATCTCTCCCTGTGGGATAACCAGCCCTGAGATGAAGGCCCAGGACTACTCCCGGCACCCCATAGGCAAGAGTGTGTGGTGTTAATAAATAGTTAATAATATTGTTATTTACAGGCAGTCACAAAGTCAAGCATGCCCCAACATGATGGCGCTTGTAGAACCACAAATGCCAGCTTGCCTGGACATCAATCTTGTAGTCCACCTGTAAAAAAAAATCTTGAAATAAAGATAAGACACACACAGTGTAATGTTTCACCATGTGTTCAAAAACCAAATACAGGTACTAAAGCAGATAATGGTTACATAGGCTGTCAGACAACACCTTTGTGGTCACAAACAACATTGTGAACCCTTCAAATTGTGTACAACTAATTGCATGTCACAGTTCACAATATACATGTCAACACCTGTGAATGCAAGTCAATGCAGGTTAGACTACCCTGATACAAAATATATGCACAGACAATGGTTGATGCTTAATCCTAGTAGGCTAAAGGACCTCTGGCTTCTCAACCATGTGACACATCCCGGCGGAGTAAGGCCAGTGGGATAGCACTGTCACTATTCACGTCACCATCTATTGCCTTAAGTAACCAGCCGAGCCACAGTGCCCGACGCATGGCGAGCCTACATTTGGGTTCCTATGTTTGGACCTTGCTCCTCCGAATGTTGGCATGTATCATGTGCTTGTGACATCATGGGACCTTTAGCCTGGGAGGATTTAGACTTAACCCACAAACAATAGGATACAGGCAAAATATTCAGGCAGCAGAATGCACTAATGGTTGATTGATTGATTGATTGATTGATTGATTGAGTTAAACAATATATAGAAAAAAATGCATTAAAATGCACTTTTCCTTAAACTGCTGTCTCAGATATCTAGTTTCCTGGCACAGTATGTCAAAACAACATAAAATACATTTATGAATCTTACATGAAACACTACTTGTATTCCCAAAGTGGTCTCTTTTAATTAACTATGGCCCTCATTCAGCTCGGTTCGCAATGTACCGAAAATTGCAATTGAGCAATTTTTGTTACACTGCGCATGTGCTGCGGCCGCACCGTATATGTTTTCGCATTCATAGTGTGATTGTATCTCTGAAGGATGCGATCACACTATATGTAACAGCAGCGGTGGCTGGGGGGGGGGGGCAGCATTGTGTTAGTGTCACGATCCAGGTAATTCCTTATCAGTATTTACCTTCCAGATGTCTCCTGAGACTGTCCCAGTGTTCCAAGCCTGGATTCCATCTGCACTGTCTGTGTGCAGGACGCTGCATCTCATTGTCTCTAATCTCCTTACTGTGATTCTGGCAGCATCAGGGTTAAGTTTCACATGCAAGTTACAAACAATCTTTCCCTCCAAGTTCAAACATGGGCGCAGCCATGTTTGTTTTCATCACATGTTGCTTTTCAGCCTATCAGCTGCACTCTGGTTTCTACCTAATTACCCAGCAGCTGCACTCTAGACTCTGCTTAATCAGCCAGCCAATCCCTGTTTCCCAGCTGGTATAAATATCTTGTTCCTGGGCTGGAAAGAGTTCAGTGCTTCAATTGTCTACAGTGATTCCAGTGTGCAGTTCTTCCATGGACTTTCTCTGCAGTACAGCCTGACTCTGCAGTGTCTACATTGCTCCCTGTGACTGGCAGTTACCTGAGACTGGCTTCCAGCTTCTAGCTTCCAGCGGTGCTCTGCCCTGCCAGTAACCATCGGTGTTCCGCCATCGATCCCAAGTCTCCATCGGTGTTCCACCATCGATCCCAAGTCTCCATCGGTGTTCCGCCATCGATCCCCAGTAACCATCGGTGTTCCGCCATCGATCCCCAGTAACCATCGGTGTTCCACCATCGATCCCCAGTAACCATCGGTGTTCCGCCATCGATCCCAAGTCTCATCGGTGTTCCGCCATCGATCCCAAGTCTCCATCGGTGTTCCGCCATCGATCCCAAGTCTCCATCGGTGTTCCGCCATCGATCCCAAGTCTCCATCGGTGTTCCGCCATCGATCCCAAGTCACCATCGGTGTTCTGTCATCGATCCCAAGTCACCATCGGTGTTCCGCCATCGATCCCAAGTCACCATCGGTGTTCCGTCATCGATCCCAAGTATTTCTCTGAACTGTGATTCCTGTTACCTGTACCAAGTCATCAGTATTCCTCTGAACTGTGTTTAATAAACCTTTGAACTTTCCTTCGTTGTCTTGGTCACGCCTTCGGGCATTTGTTCTAAAGGTTCCCTGCATGTCTAAGAACCCTGTACTGCCTCCCAGGTACACATATACCTCAGCCCCTACAACTGAGGCTTCCCCCTGGTCAGCACCAGCCCTCAGTTTGTGACAGTAAGCACTGACATAATGGATCTGGCCGGAGACCAGGTCCTAGCGACCAGGCCGATGCAAGAACTTGCAGCCTGCCTTGAACGTCAGGAGATTGCACAGGGCCATGTGATCCGCTGTCTCCAGGACCTCTCCTCTCGGCTGGATGGAATACAAGTAACCCTCCGTGGTTCAGGGGCGTCCAGTGTGCCGACTGCAGTACCTTTGGTGGTATCCCCACCCGCCATTCCTGTTTCTGCTCCTTGTCTCCATTTACCGACACCTGCCAAGTTTGATGGTTCCCCAAAAGCCTGTCGGGGTTTCCTAAATCAGTGTGAGATATATTTCGAGTTACAGCCTGGCAGTTTCCCAACTGACCGCACCAAGGTTGCTTACATCATCTCCCTCCTCAGTGGCTCCGCCCTCGATTGGGTATCACCTCTCTGGGAGAAGTCTGATGCCCTGCTTTCTTCATATGCAGACTTCGTGGCAACCTTCAGGTGCATCTTTGATGAACCAGGTCGTGTGACCTCAGCCTCCTCTGATATCCTCCGGCTACGTCAGGGGACACAAACAGTTGGTAAATATCTGGTACAGTACCAGATCCTAGTGTCCGAACTTTCCTCAGCCCAAGGAAGGGCGTCTGTGTCTACAGCCCAGGAATGGGCGTCTGTGTCTACAGCCCAGGAATGGGCGTCTGTGTCTACAGCCCAGGAATGGGCGTCTGTGTCTACAGCCCAGGAATGGGCATCTGTGTCTACAGCCCAGGAATGGGCGTCTGTGTCTACAGCCCAGGAAGGGGCGTCTGTGTCTACAGCCCAGGAAGGGGCGTCTGTGTCTACAGCCCAAGAAGGGGTATCCAATGTTCAAGCTCTAGTAGGGGCATATGAGTCTTCTCAAAAAGGAGTTTCTGATCTGTCAACCCCAGGAGGGGTGCTGGAGAAAACAACCCTGAGAGAGGTGTCTGATTCATCATCCCCAGGAGGGGGTCACCAGAATTTCAGCCACAAGGCAAGTATCCAGAGCCAAGTTCCCAGATGGAAATTTTTGTGCTACAGATGCAGTTATGAACTCCTGTTTGCCGTCTTCAGAGAGCACCACCCTGTTGGCATCCAGCATGGACCAGGTCCAGGATGGTCTAACTGAACACTCAGATACCACTCATTCCGGTTCTAACCGGATTCTGACTCTTTCAGTTCCAGCTGATTCAACGGTCTACAAACTCAATCCTGTCCTATCCGCCGGTCTCAGCCGGTTCAAGTTTGTCTGGACTCAATCTGGTCTCGTCCATAGGTCCAGTACAGTCTCCTCTGGTTCCAGCCAGTTCAAGTTCATCAGGATTCAATCTAGATTCTTCCATTTGTTCAGGTAAAGAATTTATAAGAAGTGTCCTGGGGCCACTCCTAAAGGAGGGGGTGCTGTCACGATCCAGGTAATTCCTTATCAGTATTTACCTTCCAGATGTCTCCTGAGACTGTCCCAGTGTTCCAAGCCTGGATTCCATCAGCACTGTCTGTGTGCAGAACGCTGCATCTCATTGTCTCTAATCTCCTTACTGTGATTCTGGCAGCATCAGGGTTAAGTTTCACATGCAAGTTACAAACAATCTTTCCCTCCAAGTTCAAACATGGGCGCAGCCATGTTTGTTTTCATCACATGTTGCTTTTCAGCCTATCAGCTGCACTCTGGTTTCTACCTAATTACCCAGCAGCTGCACTCTAGACTCTGCTTAATCAGCCAGCCAATCCCTGTTTCCCAGCTGGTATAAATATCTTGTTCCTGGGCTGGAAAGAGTTCAGTGCTTCAATTGTCTACAGTGATTCCAGTGTGCAGTTCTTCCATGGACTTTCTCTGCAGTACAGCCTGACTCTGCAGTGTCTACATTGCTCCCTGTGACTGGCAGTTACCTGAGACCGGCTTCCAGCTTCTAGCTTCCAGCGGTGCTCTGCCCTGCCAGTAACCATCGGTGTTCCGCCATCGATCCCAAGTCTCCATCGGTGTTCCACCATCGATCCCAAGTCTCCATCGGTGTTCTGCCATCGATCCCCAGTAACCATCGGTGTTCCGCCATCGATCCCCAGTAACCATTGGTGTTCCGCCATCGATCCCCAGTAACCATCGGTGTTCCGCCATCGATCCCAAGTCTCATCGGTGTTCCGCCATCGATCCCAAGTCTCCATCGGTGTTCCGCCATCGATCCCAAGTCTCCATCGGTGTTCCGCCATCGATCCCAAGTCTCCATCGGTGTTCCGCCATCGATCCCAAGTCACCATCGGTGTTCCACCATCGATCCCAAGTATTTCTCTGAACTGTGATTCCTGTTACCTGTACCAAGTCATCAGTATTCCTCTGAACTGTGTTTAATAAACCTCTGAACTTTCCTTCGTTGTCTTGGTCACGCCTTCGGGCATTTGTTCTAAAGGTTCCCTGCATGTCTAAGAACCCTGTACTGCCACCCAGGTACACATATACCTCAGCCCCTACAACTGAGGCTTCTCCCTGGTCAGCACCAGCCCTCAGTTTGTGACAGTTAGCATGTTTGCAAAAACAGTGGTGGGGTCAGAGCATTTTTGGAGAGGCTGCGTGACATCACACACAGCCGCTACAACCCGAATATGGTGGCGGACCACCTGTATACGCGGTCTAGCTGCGTCTGCAGGGGGTCATCCTTAATTTCAGCCTGAGCATTGTAATCACAATTGTTTTGCGATCGCATCTCTGGCCGCCAATTACAATTAACCATAGTCACATACAATATTGCACCCCAGATCTAGGAATGGTGAGTGCAGTGGATCAATGCCTTTTGTTTATTTGATTCATTTTTAATTAGTATTTTTGAGATCACATTTTCTCATGTACCACCGACACAATTAAAAATACACCACAGTTCTAAAAATAATCCAAACGAATTAAGGGTAGTTGACTGAAAATAATATGAGTCTGCTGGTAAAACATAAAGTAGCCATATGTATGTGTTTACCTACTTCATGGATCTACACTCCCCTGCCATACAATGTATCAGACAGGGGATGAGAGTCCAGAGGAGGTGGCACAGGGAAGGAAGGAGAGTTGTCATTTGAATTGTCACTTTTGCACATTTACTGTAACCTTTTCACTGCCACATTTTTTTTCCACATTATTACCTTATTAGGTACACCATTTTTATTATAACATCTGCATTCATCATTATTTGTGCATTTTTCTCTGGCTCATGTACTAGAAGTTTTAGAGAATGTGGCTTCTGTTCCCCCAATTTTAAATTGACCAATAAAGAGTTGTGTTTTATATTGTTGTTTTTTTTTACTGTGCAGCCTATTCATAAGCCCCTTACTCTCATCCCCTTCTATAGTGATACTGGGTATACAGTACCATCCCAGCTTGGAATCTGAGTACTCCAGACACTACCCAAGATTCCATAACACCTTTTCCTTAAAAGCTCTGCTGAATTTACACCGCCAGCAGAATCTAACACTCAGCTGAAACAGTATTTACTGGAATTCCTAAAAATAGGATATTCACTGCAGATGTTAATCTGCCTACACCGGAAGGAACTTAGGGGTCTATTTACTAAGCCTTAGATGGAGATAAATCCGATGGAGATAAAGAGCATTAACAGCATCACGTCCAACCTATCTGCAGTTGTAGATCTCCTTCAACCCTTGGTTAAGGAGACGAAGGCCTTTCTTAAGGATACAGGAGATGTCTTACGTATGTTAAAGAATTTCGAATGGCAGGATGATTTTATAATGGTTAGTGGGATGTATCTACACTCTACACCATTATTGATATGGATTTGGGAATAAAAGCAGTGTCTTATTTTCTTGATAGATCTGGCTTATCACTCACTATTAGGAATTTTATAATAAAGAGTATTACATTTATTTTAACCAATAATTAATTTAATTATAACGGCATGTATTATATGCAAATGGTGGGTACCGCCATGGGCACCAGATTTGTACCCAGCTATGCAAATCTCTTCATGGCATACTGGGAGGATATGACAGTGTGGTATGATGGATGGCTGGGTGTGGGTTTGGTGTCCTGGAACCGATACATTGATGATATTTTATTCATTTAGAAAGGCACTGAAGAAAATCTTACCAAGTTCTGTGAAATTTTAAATATCAATAATTTTAATATTTTAATTACTTTTAATGCCAGTAAGGATGAACTTTCTTTTCTTGACCTATGTATTTATGTAAAGGATGGTTTGTTACAAACTAAAATCTATAGAAAAAATACTGACTCTAACAGTTACATAGATAAACAGAGTCTTCACCATAGGAACTGGCTCGACGGCATACCATATGGCCAGTTCCTACGTGTAAGACGTAACTGTACTGAGGATAAAATTTGTGAGGAACAAATGGAAGAAATGGGTGAACGCTTCTTAGAGAAGGGGTATGAAAGAGCCCAAATAGAAAAAGCGAAAGGAAAGGCTTTAAATGTAGAAAGACAGAGCCTTCTGGTTGAAAAAAATAAAGATAAAAATAATGACCACCTCAATTGGCCTTTTATAGGCAAATTTAACTCACACCATAAAGAAATAGAGGCTGTTTTTAAAAGAAATTGGAAAATATTAAAACAAGACCCTGTGATTGGTGCTAAATTACCAGCTAACCCCGTTTTCATATATAGACGCGCTCCTTCCCTTAAAGATAAACTCGTTAAAAGTTCTATTGATGATGCAAAAAGGACTAGTATTAGAGCGATCGGATTCCATAGGTGCGGTTTGTGTACTATGTGTAAACTAGTCAAAGGCCCCAGTAAATTGAAAGAATTTTGTGTTAAGGATAAGCCTTATGTTATTAAAGAATTTTTGACATGTAACACTAAAAACGTGATTTATGGATTGCAGTGCAAATGTGGTTTAGTCTAAATAGGGAAGACCAGTAGAAATTTAAAAGTGAGGTTGGCAGAACACACTTATAATATCAGAAAGGGTTTGGAAAGCCATACTGTTTCTGCACACTTTAAAAAGGTTCACAACTCTAACCCAGCCACCATTAAAGCCTTTTGGGGCATACAAGGGATCACCATATCTTGGAGAGATAAAGATGTGGAGATTAGACTTGCAAAGGTGGAAATGAGGTGGATTCACATATTGAAAACCTTGACCCCGGGAGGACTTACTGGAGACTTCGAGCTGAAGTGGTTTCTTTAACTCCTCTCAATTTTTTATTACTTTCATTTTTTATTACTCTTGTTTTTAATTACCCCAATTTCTTGCTGTTATTCTCCTTTGTCATTCATACAATTCACTGCTGCTAGTGCCCTTTTTATATAAATGTAATGTTTTAATATACGTTTAATTTTATATGTATATATCTGATTTTTATTTATTTTTCTATTTTATGATGGATATTATATGGATTAAGGTTTTCGACATTGTTGTTGGACTACAAAGTTCTTATGCCTCCTTTATGAACATCATTTAATGTGGAACTCTGTTTCTGGGAGCTCCATTTGCGGTAGTACGTACGTGGAACGCATAATGGACTTCTGGAAAGTGATGCTGGAACGCAATCCACTTCCGTTTCCGGTCATGTGACTTCCGGTCACAGACGGCAGTTGGCGGTTTCGGTTGAAGGATGGCCCACACATGGGCCTTATTGTATCATTATGTGATAGGTATAAATATGTCTGCTAGTGTCACCCACCACCATGCTTCTGAGGAAGGACCAAAAGTGTCTGAAATGCGTAAAGCAGGTGTTGACAGTCTCTTTCTGGATTGTGAGTGGACTGACCTCGGGCTTCGAATTTCCTCTGCGCTGCTGCGGTGTCCGGGACCTCCGGTGCTTTCCCTGGTGCCATCTTGGGATGGTAATTGGAAGACGGTAGATGCCAGCACCCCTTTCCATCCACTTAGGTTTTTCAAATTTCCCACCCTCAATTGAATTCTTCCCCATATTATAGGGATATAGGGATATCATATAGGGAGTGAGAAGAATGTTGGAACCTATTGGTTGTGGGTACTGGGGGTCATTCAGACCTGAATGAAGCCGCGCATCTGTACACAGAGGCTGCATTTGTGTGGTCTGCACACATGCACAGGCCATAGTGCATGTATGCGACCCTTCACCAAGGTGATTCACAGTGGTGGTCGCCGGGACTCGGTGAAGCTGCCTTTCCCTGGCAGGGTGAGATGAATGGAGGCGGTCTGGGAGCATTTTTTGGGCAGTTGCATGACGTCACATGCAGCCTTTCCGATTAAAAAAAGGCCAGTGTACCACCTGAAAATGCCAGGAGTTAACCTTAATTGGATGCTCCGCAATGTCATTGTGGATGCATCGTGAAGCAGCGCTACACATGCTGGCAGCCATGATCTGTGCTGGGCAGCCCCAAGCATGTGAGGAGATGAACGCAGATCTGGCTGTGTATGCAGTGATCTGCATCCATCTCTGCATAAGGTCCACTGAGTGGGGTGGGTGTGCAACAGGACTGCTCAGACCTTCAGTTGCACAGGCTGCATGTGAGTATTCCAGTGAGTACACAAATATGTGAATTTACAGCTCCACCATATTGTGACTTACAGTAATTTCATTCCATGAGAGTGCCGAGTCTATATTTAGATCTATTTCACCTTAGCATCTCTATGGTTACACATAGTCAAGGAGAAATAAAAGGCAGCACTACAAGTAATGCTCACTGCTACTCCATGATGGCAAACTATATAAATAAGAAACAGCTTTTTGCTTGAGAGAAGAATTGCCCTCTAAGCTTTTTAAAAATGTCTGAATTGCTTGTTTACCATTTGTATATTACTTTCATTAAAATGCTCACCGCATGATAATAAAATGAATAATTGTAAGCAGTATTTTAATTCATGTTTAAACCAGGAGTGTGTAATAGTTTAAGAGAAAACATTCAGATCATAGAATATAATCGTAAAAGAATGTCAATTTTATAAAAATAAAAAAACACGCATAAATGCTTTGATAAATGTATATAGTCACCGTTAGTTGCAGAGCTTTGCAAGTACGGAACCCTGACAATCATAATTTCATCCTCAGGCAACCATCTAATGTCAGATGTAAGAGTGACTTTATCTACAGAATAAAAGATAAATGCATTATGACAAGTGGCTTATCTAGGAGGAGAGGGAGGGTCAGCAAAAGTTTACTATAGTATAAAAGGAATTATGAATCAATCTTATCATATGCACTTTAATAATTTGTTATATTCAGTGTTGTAGCAGGTAAAGTTCTCAGATGCCTGTATTATATTTACCTACAGCAAATTATGTTCAGTTAAATGTGAAATAAAGATGTGGTGGGTAGTTATTTGCATTAAGTGCAAAGTATTAACTTCATCTTTTTCAATTCTATGTAATCCTGTACTGTACTTCAGTATCAAAATACTATGGACTAAAATACTGGATCTAAAAATTGTAACAACTGAGGCAATAAGCGAAACTGATTCACCTAGCCCACAGCTGTAACCAAATGTATCTAAAAGATTAATTTCCATTTGCTCCTTTAGTTTTACACCTGGGAGCTTTTGCCTCTCATGCACAGCCCTAGTTAACTGCATACTCTTGACCTTGTTCTGTACAACTGTGTTTGTTTCTCTAATTAGCCAGGTTACAGCAGGTCTTGTGCTCGTTTTCTTTATGTACCTGTACTTTATTATCATGGAGGTACACTTGTACCAGCCCCCAAGATTCCAAGAGGCCCTGGACGCTTAGAGGCCCACTGATTGAGTCTATCTCCATCCTCTCCCAAGGCAAGTCTGGTTGTAACTTAACCTGCATCACTGTAGAAATCAGTAAGATGCAGGCATGAAGTGGGAGTGCTTTTACATTATCTCTCAGTACAGTACAGTTGTTTTTAGTTTTTCTTTGGGGCACGGTGCACATGATATCATGAGGAACAGTGAACTGTCACAATGTAAAGGAGTAGACAGAAAGAGAAGAGACAGAGAAGGTAACTGTGGGGTGGGGCTGGAGCTGCAGGAGAGACATAGGAGGGCCGGTGCTGCAGGAGAGACACGGGAGGGTGCTGCAGGAGAGACACAGGAGGGCTGGTGCTGCAGGAGAGACACAGGAGGGCTGGTGCTGCAGGAGAGACACAGGAGGGCTGGTGCTGCAGGAGAGACACAGGAGGGCTGGTGCTGCAGGAGAGACACAAAAAGGCTGGGGCTGCAGGAGAGACACAGGAGGGCTGGTGCTGCAGGAGAGACACAGGAGGGCTGGTGCTGCAGGAGAGACACAGGAGGGCTGGTGCTGCAGGAGAGACACAGAGAGGATGAGGCTGCTGGAGAAACACAGGGAGGATGAGATTGCTGCAGGAGAGACACAGGGAGGATGAGGCTGCTGGAGAGACACAGGGAGGATGAGGCTGCTGGAGAGACACCGGGATAATGTAGCTGCTGGAGAGACACCGGGATAATGTAGCTGCTGGAGAGAAATGGGACATGCTGAGACTTGTATTTTCACATAGAAAACAGAGAAAATGCAGATGAACACTCTAAGTACTAAACACTGCTAATCATAATAATTATAATAAACTCTGCAATATAACACAGAGTCATCTCAGGCCAGCACAAGCCAATAGATCCAAGGCAACACACATCCTGAAGGGCATTTTGTACAATAATTGTATAATTTTGTGCATTAAACAAAGTTTATGTACACTGAACCATAAGAAAGCAAACATTTCACTATCTCAATCATGCTTAACATATTCTGTATTTTGGATATGGGAGTGGGATACTAAACCTTTAATTGTATAAGCAGATTTCTGAATATACTAAATGTACATAATAAGTTGGCCACAATGATAATAAAGTGCAATTCAGATGAAATTATGTTTCCAGAGAAAATATTGAAGTGGAAAATTAATAAGTTATTGCCGTGGGCACGTTGAGCCATGTTTACTGTTTGTGAGAAGTAGTGTAATACCCTCAGACTCCTGAAACTTGGTAAAGGTTTTCCAATTTTTTAGAGGTCATATACCATTAGCAATGCAAAATAATTACGACAGTAATGCACAAATAGCAGACACAAATTTAAGGCTATTTTAGGCTTTTTCAATAACACATTTACAATAACACATATAAAGATGGATTCGTACAATTTCAAGATTAAAAACATGCTTATCTGATGGCAATCATCATTGGAGAGGTAGCAGCGAAAAGCTCAATGCATTTCATCCCTTTGCACCCTGTGTGGGACTTCCTCAGGGGTAGACATCAGATAAGCATGTTTTTATATTTGAAATTGTACGAATCCACCTTTATATGGATGTGCTATATCTGCCCCCCCCCCCCTGCAGTGCACATGGGGGGTAATTCCAAGTTGATCGCAGCAGGAAATTTTTTAGCAGTTGGGCAAAACTATGTGCACTGCAGGGGGGGCAGATATAACATGTGCAGAGAGAGTTATATTTGGGTGGGTTATTTTGTTTCTGTGCAGGGTAAATACTGGCTGCTTTATTTTTACACTGCAATTTAGATTGCAGATTGAACTCACCACACCCAAATCTCTCTCTCTCTGCACATGTTACATCTGCCTCCCCTGCAGTGCACATGGTTTTGCCCAACTGCTAAAAAAATTCCTGCTGCAATCAACTTGGAATTACCCCCATGGTTTTGGCCAACTGCTAACAAATTTGGTGCTGCAATAAACTCTGAATTACCCCCTGTGTACACATGGTTTTTCATAGTGGCTTTCACCAGTCTGCACATAGCACTCTTTTGCAATTTGCACAACAGCACTTGTCACTTTGGGGGTCATTCCGATTTGATCGCTAGCTGAAAATGTTCGCTGTGCAGCGATGATGCTAAAAAAACTGCACTTCTGTGCATGCGTATGTGGCGCAATACGCATGCGCGACAAACTTTCACAACGGACGATGCCGTTTTACACAAGGTCTAGCAAAGCTTTTCAGTCGCACTGCTGACCGCAGAGTGATTGACAGGAAGAGGGCATTACTGGGCGTCAACTGACCGTTTTCAGGGAGTGTTTGAAAAAATGCAGGCGTGCCAGGAAAAATGCAGGCGTGGCTGGCCGAACGCAGGGCGTGTTTGTGACGTCACATCCGGAACTGAATGGTCTGAAGTGATCGCAAGCGCTGAGTAGGTCTGGAGCTACTCTGAAACTGCACAATATTTTTTTGTAGCCGCACTGCGATCCTTTCATTCGCACTTCTGCTAAACTAAAATACACTCCCAATGGGAGGCGGCATAGCGTTTGCACGGCTGCTAAAAACTGCTAGTGAGCAATCAACTCGGAATGACCCCCTTTATAAGAAAAAGTGCACATTATTTATATACTCCTTTCTCTGCCCATGTGATCACACCAGCTGATGAGTGCATCCACATAAGAAATAAAGGATAGAGGAAAGGATTCCTGAGAAAGACACTGCTACTGGCATTCTCTTCTCTGATGTTTGGTACGCATACAACTTATAAAGATTCTCACTGAAATATCGGTCACTGTTATAGCACTGAAGGCGCAGAGGTTTTACCACAGATGAATGAATGAATGATTAAATATGTGTATATATATATATATATATATATATATATACACATACATACACACACACACACACACACACACACACACACACACACACACACACACACAGTATATATATATATACACACACACACACACAGAGTATATACATATATATATATAAAGGCCTTTCTTTTGTCCCGACTTGTCATTTCAAGTCCTTCAATTGGTCCATTGAACGGTATAGGATGGGACGCCAATTACGTCTCAGGGAATTTTTTGATAATAAATTCATCAATAATCAGCCACAGCTTGAAGCACGGCCACTTGGGCTGTTTAGAAACACCAGTAAATTTGACCCGGTCTCTAACAACGCCAGTTTAAAAACCTTTTTACAGGTAATTGACAGTGAGGTGTTACAAAACAATAGGGGTAGCGGAGGCTACTCTAATTTATCTAAGATTGAATGGCAAGCACTAAGAGACTTAAAACAAAATACTAATCTGGTAATTAGGAATGCAGACAAGGGAGGAGCGGTAGTCCTTCAGGATTTTGCTGATTATGACCTTGAAATCAAAACACAATTATCTGACAATAACACTTATGCCAAGGTCCCCTACAACCCGACTCCCAGATTTAAAAAGGAGGTTGATAACTTGTTGGTTCAGGCACTACAATGTGCATGGATCAATGATGAGGTCTATGATTATCTATCGGTGACCTACCCTATCTGTCCCATCATCTACACCCTGCCCAAGGTGCATAAATCCCTAATAAAACCCCCAGGGAGACCGATAATATCTGCACAAGGATCTTTGCTACAACCGCTGGCACGGTTTGTTGACCATTTCCTTCAACCATGTGTGAGGGTGATGGATAGTTACATTCGTGACACCAGTGACCTCTTGGGGGTATTGGCTCGTATTACTGATGATGTATCCACTTGTTTACTAGTTACTCTAGATGTAACATCATTGTATACGGTTATTCCCCATGAGGAGGGGATTGCTGCCGTAAGAGAAGCATTGATTAAGGGTCCTTACGAGGGTCCTCCTATTGAATTTATTTTGAGTTTGATTAGATTGGTACTTACATATAATCATTTTCAATACCAGGATGAGTACTATGTACAGTTGGCGGGCACCGCTATGGGCTCAAATTTGGCCCCGGGGTTCGCCAATTTGTACATGGCAAAGTATGAACATGAAAACATTTTGTGCAATTATGCTGAGCATATTGTATGCTACAAGAGATACATTGACGATCTCTTTATTGTTTGGCGGGGCTCCGCCGAATAGTTTTATGCCATGGTGGATACCCTGAATGCTCTCAACAGTCCAATTAGATTAACTGCTACAGTGAGCGAGTCTACCATTAATTTTTTGGACATTACCATATACAAGGATCCGTCCTTATCATCAGTACTCGAATACACTCTATACCATAAGCCCACAGACCGGAACACCCTGCTATGGGCCTCTAGCCATCACCCAGATAGGTTAAAATCGAATTTACCCGTCTCTCAATTTCTTAGGGTATTAAGAAATAACTCCAATGACATTAATGCCGATATACAACTGCTTGAGTGCAGACAGCGTTTTATTGAACGTGGATACACAGCCTCAGTGGTAGACAGATGTTTGGTCAAAGCACGTAAACTGCATATGAAAAATACTAGCAGTAAAAACAAGAATCGTGACCGCATCATATTTAAGACCAGTTGCAACACTGGTTTACACACTGTGGAAAGAACAATAAAGAAAAACTGGTCCATGATCAGCACTGATCCCAAATTCAAAAAGGTTGGCAGTCGACCACCTCTATTAAGTGTGCAAAGAGGTGCCAACCTGAAGGACATGTTGATGAGACCAACTATGCGACCAACGATGACAACTGGCACTACCTGGTTAAACATAAACCCAGGATGCTTTAAGTGCCTAAAATGCATGACCTGCAGAGCCATGATAACTGGACGGTTCTTCAACCACCCACTGTATGGCACTAAAATTGAGTTACGGCACCATTTAACATGTCTGATGGATCATGTGGTCTATTATCTCACATGCCCTTGTGGGAAAATGTACGTGGGGAAAACCGTAAGAACATACCGTGAACGGATCAACCAACACAGATCCTCAATACAGTTGGCACTCACCAGCGGCAAGACTGACAAACCAGTGGCACTCCACTTTATGCAGATGAAACATCAAGTAGCTACACTGCGGCATATGATCATCGATTGGATCCCACCACCCCCACGGGGAGGTGACAGAGGCGTATTATTATTAAAAAGAGAGACTTATTGGATATACTACCTGGGAACGGTATCTCCAAGAGGGCTGAATGAACAGAACCATTTAAGTGTTTTTCTTTAAACACAAGGAAATGTGTGTTTTATGCACTGTATAGTCCCTTTTGGTATTACCTTGCATGATTTGCATTCACGGGTGTCCATCATGGCTATCCAGCGTTTCAGTCCGATCAATAGGTTTTAATTATGTTATTTGTTATGTCTATATATGTTTATATATGTTGGACACCGGGTTTCTATTATGTGGTACTTATTCGGTGTGAAGCTTCTGATACCCACCTGAGCTGCCTTACTCTAAATTTCCAGAGTTTGTGCTATTAATACATAACCACACACGTTATCACTCACAGGTTACTTGGTTTAATTCTACATTAATCAATGACGTCAGTTTTTCTATGTTATAGCGCATTTATGCTGCGCTCCGGGATCCGCTTTAACTTCCCATAATGACACTTTGTCTGGAGGCGGAAGCGTCTTGCGGGTCATCTGCGACGTGCGTTCCACTGATTATTCAGTGTTGGACTGCGAGGCCGGAAGTAGTAGTCTGTGGATGAATGAAGGCGGAAGTTTCTTGCGGGTCACCGACGGCGTGCGTTCCACCTGCGGCACTGGTATATGCAGGGAGAAGGTGAGCGCTAAGATATTATTCATATACTATGCATGTGAGATGCCTTTGGAGAGAGTTATGTACAGGAAAGTACAGTGATGTGATCCGTGTGTGTTTAATGAGCATGTAATCTGATTTAATTTGAACGACCATGATTGGTAATTACATTGATGGGCGGGCTCTGGTTGGGTATTTGTAGTTCCACACTGAGGGTCATTTGGTTTGTGATTCTGACGATTGCACACACTGGTCTGGAAAAAGGTCCGGCTTGGGACCGAAATGTCGACCAACCATGAATAAGTCGCTGATGTGAGATTTGATAAACAACTTTTGCATTTTCAATACTAGTCTGGTGAGTGCCTTCTTTATAATTGAATATATATATATATATATATATACATAAATACTCTGTGTGTGTGTGTGTGTGTGTGTGTGTGTGTGTGTGTGTGTGTGTATATATATATATATATTTATATTTATAGGCTGTTCCAGGATAGCCTATTCCTGCAAACTACAATATTTACAAAAATAGCTTGGGTGGAGGCACTATAAGTAAAGTTAGAACCCATTCAGAGTAAAAGGGTGTTATATTTATTACACTTCTCCCTAACACCTTGCCAGTAAGACATTCTGGACACACAGCACTGCTAGCAATACACTGATCTTACACACCTTTAAATCACTGCTACTGTAGTTATAAGACACAATGGCTAAGAATACACTGCTGCTAAACAGGCTGCTAGCAACACATCACATTTAATTTACTGACCCTACTGCTTGTAATACACTGCTAATACTGATGTATTTCACTTTTTTTTTCTCCCCAGGGCAGGACTCAGGGGATCCCTGTATTGAATGACACAGGACCTGTTCTATACATGCACATAATGGGTCCTGTGCATCAGCAGATGCCAGGTCCCCCACCATCGAAGATGTACACAAAGCCTCGGGTTTACATACATCATCGAATTAAGCCAAGTGTATGGGAATCCAAACAGAAATCAAAATAAAATGTCAGAAATTCAAATATCCACGATGTGTGTGCGAGAGTAGGTTTCTTAGAACAATCAGCTAACAATGACTGCTAGGTGAGATCCTTCTATGAGGGGGGTGGGGTGGAGTGTATCAAACATTGGAGAGAGATAAAGTGGAGAAATTGTACACAGCAACCAATGAGCTTTGTTGTTTATCTACTGTATCACATTCTTCAAACTGAAGATACTGATTGGTTGCTTTGGGCAACTACTCAACTTTATCTCTATCCAAGTCTTGATTCATCTCCCGAGTGTTTAGTAGAGGGACTGTTACAAAACACTGGAGCTGAAGACCCATTTTAGCCTACGGACAATACTCGGAATCTCTGAGATTCATATTGCCCATTAAATTTATAAGATTAAGGGTCACAAGTACTAAATACATGATTAGGTAGTACAATACATACTATATCACTCACTTTGTCCATAGGGTAGAAAGTAGCCTGCTGTGAAAGCTTACACTCTATTGGAAGCTCATAATGAGAGGTGCCCAGTGTATATTTACACTTAATGATATCAATTTTCAAACCCACCTAGAAGTAAAGGCATATAGCCCCTTGACTCTACAGGTTTTCTGCATCAGTTTGCCAGGAGTCTCACTTCCCTGACCTGTAATGTCGTGGACCCAACACCTTAATGTGAGTGTTTCTGTCTGCCTCCCTTCCTTACTGCTGGTTTTTACATGTGGTCTTGTACTCACTAATACCCATTTCACATTGCCAATGCCGGATCCCACCCGTGAATTGGAAATGGGTCCTTCCCGGGTGGGATCCGGCATTGGACGCTACTGCTGGTTTCCCCGACCTGGCAATTAGCCGGGTAGGTTGCCATAGTGGCGGGGGGCAGAGCTAGAAGCAGGGGTGGAGACAGATGCAGCGCTGGGAGATGAGATCATCTCTGTGCCGCCTCTCCCTGTTGTAGTGAATGGGTCCCAGGTCGCATAGACCCAGGAGTCCATTTATGCTGCCATTGACCAGTATTCAACCCGGGAATAACACTGCTTTATTCCCGGGTTGAATTACCGGGACTAGCGACCCGGGATTTTGACTATGGCACTTTCACACTGCACGCCGACCCGTGTCGAACCGGCAATATGCTGGGTCGATACCGGGTTATTTGTGTGGTGTGAAAGGGGTATTAGTGGGTCACATGAGTTGCCTCAATAAATCAACACATTCATGTTATGAATATTTTCTCTATATTTTCTAGCATTTGTGTGATTTGATTAGCAATGATCCCACCCTCAAAAACTTATGACACATAGACTTGCACTAGTTAAAGATTGTTAACTAAAAGCAGGGACATTTCTGCCATTAGGCAAAGTGAGTACAGTACCTCACCTCAGACTACTGTATATGAAAATGAGACATTAGGTTGAGCTATCCTGCAGAATCTTATGTTACCATCCATTACACACTTCCCTGCTGCTTTTAACCTCTGGTGACAGAAAGTCACTCACTGACCAACTTCCGTCTGTCCCTTCTAATCACTCTAGTGCAAATCCCACCCCTATAATTTCAGAAATTATAAGCCATCATATACTGTCAATACATTTTCTGGGGAAAATATCTTAGATAATATAGCATATGCTCATTTTTATTTACTTATTTCATACACAATGGGGGTAATTCCAAGTTGATCGCAGCAGGATTTTTGATAGCAATTGGGCAAACCCATGTGCACTGCAGGGGAGGCAGATATAACATGTGCAGAAAGAGTTAGATTTGGGTGGGTTATTTTATTTCTGTGCAGGGTAAATATTGTCTGCTTTATTTTTACACTGCAAATTAGATTGCAGATTGAACACACCCCACCCAATCTAACTCTCTCTGCACATGTTATATCTGCCTCCCCTGCAGTGCACATGGTTTTGCCCAATTGCTAACAAAAATCCTGCTGCGATCAACTTGGAATTACCCCCAATGTGATGTTTTTCTGGAATATGTCATTTTATTTTTCTTATAACTTTACTTGTCTATTATCAAAAAATTCTAGTCTGTTCTACCTTTCCTGTAAAAAGTAATATAGGAAGCTTCAGATTGATGATTGACATAAGAAATGAAAAATGTTGATATTCGTACATTTGCACAGTGCTATGTATGTAATTGTTATACTATCATAATTTCTAAGGATCATTTCTTCATAATGCATTAATGCATGTCACAAATCTAGTCATGGTTGACTATAACACCTAAGCTATAGCCTCCCCTCCCCCCCCCTCCCTCCCCACCCCTACACACACACACACACACACACACACACATACTCACAACCCCCAAATACACGCCTCAACCTGCATGAAGGTCCCATTGAAGTTTATGTGGGATGGCTATTGACACCTATTAACCGTTTTTTCAAACAGACCAAGCACCAAGTGGAGAGCCCAGTGTGCTTTGAAAGAATTAGACCCACAGGGAAACCAAGTGGATCAGGCAAAAAAGTATATTAAAGATGAATGAGCTTTTTTGTTTTATTTCATCTTACCAAATACATCATTGAAGTCATTCCTTAAAGTTGTGGTTTAATTATCTTTGCATTAACAGAAGAAAGGGTATATTCAATTAGCAGCGATAACGGACTTTTCGCGTGAAAAGTCCGGTTTTCGCGCGAAAAAACGGACTTTTCCCGCGAAACGCAATTACAGCCTATTCAATTTTCCTGGAAAATTTATCGTGATCATTTTTTCACTAATTTCACTTCACCTACTCTGAAGCAGGTGAAAAGTTGGGAAAAGTCACTATTTTAAGGTAAAAATGTTTGGATATGGTACAGAACTCCTGGGACACCCCCCCTTAATGACTAATTAGGCACATTGATGTTTTTAATTATTTTTAATTGGCCAATAATGACATGTCATTTTTGGGGTGAAAAAGTACAAAGTGATGGAAATTGGGGTTCAAGGTATGGGACAGGTATATTGGGGTGCTTTATGAGTGGGAAAGGTGTTTTTAGGCTTGCAGATGGGAGTAATCGGTCTGTTTCCACTTTTTTTTAAAGTACCTAAAGTTTAAAGTTACTATAAATAAGTTACTATAAATAGGGATAAAATGTAACGGCTGACAGCAGCATCAGTCAGAAATTTTAGTCAAATCATCATGCATAGGAGACCACAAATAGGTTGAATTTGATGGACAATTGTCTTTTTTCAACCTCAGATACTATGTTACTATGTTACTATGTTACCCTAAAATGACCCAAATATATACTTATACCCATTTTCATGTACCCCAAATTTAATGAGAGCATTTATTTTGCTCAAAAAAACTTGCTTTCTATCATTTTTTTGCATTTAAAAAAAAAAATACATATAACAGCCATTTCACACAATTTAAGTCCCCAAAAACTCTCTAATGTGATCTCTAATACACTTCTCTTCTGTTTTCCTATGTTAGTTTAGCATTTTTTTGGGTACAGGCTGATTTCCCCATTTTCACCTGCACTTTTCACTGCAAGAATTTTCAGGTGAAACCCGTTTGGAATTAAATAGGTCGAAAAACGGAGCGTTTTCGCTGCAATTTTCGCCCGAAAAATTGCCGCGAATTTGCCGATAATTGAATACCCTAGAAATACTGTAGCACCTCTTTCATTCATTTTAACATGAGGTCAAACGAGATCTTGATTTTGGAAAAGTAGGGAATAAGGACATGAAAGGACCTTACAAGTTAGTAAAATATTAATTAGAACCATAATATACATAAAGTAGGATAACTTAATTTTACATGATACATAAATAATTGTATGCTAGTAACTTTGTTAATGTGAGTGACAGATAATCAGATTTTATGTTGCAACACGTTTATTATACAAAATGTGAGCACACTAAAGATTTTGTGCTGCATAATTAAAGTAATTAAGTTATTGTTTTTTGAGTCATAAGGTTTATTTTAGTATGTGACTAGCAGATGAACTGTGGAGCACACGAGGACTGTAATTGATCTTGTTAAGCATGAGTAATGTACTGGGACTCATTTGCTCAATGAATATGGTTTTGATTCAAGCAGTTAAGACTTTAACACAGAAAAATAACCAGGAGGTTTGCAAAAATTATGTTTCCATCAAATATCCAGGAATGAATTAAGTCATATGCGTAGTTTGCCAAAGTATGCATAACAGAAAAATCATAATACAGTTTTAGCACTTCTCCAAATGTTTTGCATTATATTACAAAACTATTTTGTTACAATTTTGTTTCAGTTATTGCAGTATCCACAATATTGGGTATATACATTATGTCATATGTTTAAAAACAACAATCACCTCCCTTGCTCTGTTAGCACACCATTACATTTTATGTTATTACATATTTCATATTGCTAATTAATAATCAAATGTGCTCTTTGTAGCGATCTACAAGTACATCTGACTATCAGACTCCTATTTGGCAGGTGGATCATGCAGCATACTGTGTAGTGTCACAGCTCTCGCTGGGATGGTGTGGATGCTGTACATGCAATTAGGATTGGTGTATGTATGCCCAGAATAGAAGCACCTAGAAGAGACCTTTGCACAGGGGAGTCTGGGCTTTGCTGTGCCCGATAATCAGGTCACAGCCCTCATGTTCCAAGCCCGGATCCGAGTCCGGCTCGGGACTTCCCACCAGACTCGGAAAGCAGAACAAGGCAAAAAGTCATCATCCCGCTGTCGGACTCTCGCGAGATTTGTATTCCATATAAACAGGCACGCGTCACCACCATTTTCACTCTGGACTTGGAGAGTGAGGGAGACAGACCTCTGTCTCTCTCTGTGGGTGGTGGCGTCAGGTGGGGTTAGTGTGTGCTCTATAGGGGTGCTGCTGCAGTCACTGTGGTGTACCAGTGCTGTGTTAGGGGTTCTGTCCTGGCTGAGCTGGCTGTCACTGGTGTTTCATGTGCTGCAGCTGTACATGGGTGTTGCTGTCCTGGCTGTCACTGTGTTGTACAGGGTGCAGGGGCACTGTCCTCCTGTATGCTGGAAAATATAGGGGTGCTGCTGGCCCTGTATGTTGTAAAAATTCAGGGGTGCAGTTGTTAAAATTAAAAGCACACTGCTCATGTATGCTTTAAAATATAGGGGTGCTGCTAGCCCTGTATGTTGTAAAAATTCAGAGGCACAGATTAAAAAAATTAAAAGAACACTGCTCCTGTATGCTGTAAAATATAGGAGTGCTGCTGTTCCTGTATGTAGTAAAAATTCAGAGGTGCAGTTGTTAAAAATGAAAAGCACACTGCTGTATGTTGTAAAATATAGGGGTGCTGCTGTCCCTGTATGTTGTAAAAATTCAGAGGCACAGATTAAAAAAATTAAAAGAACACTGCTCCTGTATGCTGTAAAATATAGGAGTGCTGCTGTCCCTGTATGTGGTAAAAATTCAGAGGTACAGTTGTTAAAAATTAAAAGCAAACTGCTCATGTATGCTGTAAAATATAAGGGTTCTGCTGGCACTGAATGTTGTAAAAATTCAGAGGTGCAATTGTTAAAAATTAAAAGCACACTACTGTATTCTGTAAAATATAGGGGTGTTACTGTTCAAATAATATTACACTGGCCCTGTATGCTATAAAAATTCAGGGGTGCAGTTGTTAAAAATTAAAAGCACACTGCAGTATGCTGTAAAATATAGGGGTGTTGCTGTTGAAATAACATTACACTGGCCCTGCATGTTGGAAAAATTCAGAGGTGCAGTTGTTACAAATTAAAAGCTCACTGCTCCTATATGCTGTAAAATATTGGAATGATGCTGGCCCTGTATGTTGAAAAAAATCAGAGGTGCAGTTGTTAAAAATTAAAAGCAAACTGCTGGACATAGGGGTGCTGCTGTTCAAATAACATTACACTGGCACTGTATGCTGTAAGTATACAGGGGTGATGTTAAAATAAAGGAGCACTGTTCTGTGTGCTGTAATAATAAAGGGGTGCTGTCCTCTGAAATGGAGAACAACAATTTGGAGGAAAAAATAGTGAAAAATCAGGAACCACTTCCAGTTCCTAGTACTAGTGCTGAAGCTGCTGCTGCCACCAGTCATGACATTTACGAAGCAATTCCATCAATGTCGTCTACTAAAGCCGATGCCCAATGTCACAGAGGGCATGTAAAATCCAAGAAGCAAAAATGAATAATCAGAAAAAAAAGAAATTATCTGATGAGAAACGTAAAATTGGCAATATGCCATTCACGAAACAAAGTGGCAAGGAAATGCTAAGGACTTGGCCTATGTTCATGACTGGTGGCTCAGCTTCACATGAGGATGGAAGCCCTCCTCTGTCTCGAAAAACTTAAAAAATTAAGCTTGTTAATGCACAGGAAAATACAACTGTGCATTAAGAGATATCACATATCCCCAAGGAGAATCCAAGTGTGTCCGCGGTTGAGATGTCTAGGCCTGACCTTCCCAAGACTGTATGGAAAGAAAAGGCTCCTATCACCATTTGTATGCCCCCTGCAAGTGCTGGGAATAGCACCGCCAGTCCAGTTGCTGATATTGAGATTGAGGATGTCACTGTAGACGTACACCAGGATGAGGAGGATATAGGTGTAGCTGGCACTGAGGAGGAAGTTGACAATGAGGATTTTGATAGTGATGTGGTTTGTTTGAATAAGGCCCAAGTGGAGACAGTTGTTGGCCATGGGATGAAAAAGCCCATTGTCATGCCTGGTTAAAATACCAAAAGAGCCACCTCTTCGGTGTGGAATTAGTTCTCCACAAATCCGGACAACAGGTGTAAAGCCGTGTGTTGCCTTTGTCAATCTGTAATAAGTAGGGGTAAGGACATTAACCACCTAGGAACATCCTCCCTTATATGTCACCTGCAGCGGATTCATCAGAAGTCATTGTCAAGTTCAGAAACTTTGGGTAAGAGAGTAAGCAGTCCACTGACACCTAAATCCCTTCTTCCTCTTGTACTCAAGCTCCTGCAAGCCACACCACCAACTCTCTCAACGTCAATTTCCTCCTGAGTCAGGAACATCAGTAGTCCTGCAGGCCATGTCACTGGAATGACTGATGAGTCCTCTCCTAACTGGGATTCCTCCGGAGGATCCTTGAGTGGTAAGCCTACTGCTGCTGCTGCCGCTGCTGTTGTTGCTGCTGGGAGTCGATCATCATCCCAGAGGGTAAATCGGAAGAGCACTTGTACTACTTCAACTAAGCAATTGACTGTCCAACAGACTGGAGCACCAGCAAACACTCCTGAACCTGCCCTGCCATAAGCTGAAGCAAGAGGTGGTAACGAGGTGGAATTCAACCCTCTATATGCTTCAGAGGATGGAGGAGCAGCAAAAGGCCATTCAAGCCTCTACATCCACCTATGATACAGGCAAAGGAGGGGGAATGCACCTGACTCAAGCGCAGTGAAGAATGATTTTCATGTTGTGCAAGGTTCTCCAACCCTTTGAACTTGCCACATGTGAAGTCAGTTCAGACACTGCCAGCTTGAGTCATTTCTTTCCCTCATCAGGCTTTTGCAGAAGCAGCTGGAGAAATTGAAAGAGGAGCTAAGATGGAGAGATTCAGCTAAGTATGTGGGAATTGTGGATGGAGCCCTTCATTCGCTTTGGCAGAATTCAAGGGTGGTCAATCTGTTGAAATCAGAGCACTACATTTAAGCCACCATGCTCGATCCTAGGTTTAAACCCTATGTTGTATCTCTCTTTCAAGCAGACACAAGTGTGCAGAGGTGCAAAAACCTGCTGCTGTGAAAATTGTCAACTCATGCGGAACGTGACCCATCAACAGCTCCTTCTTCATTTTCTCCCGCAACTGGGGCTGCGAGGAAAAGGATAACATTTCCTAACCCACCCGCTGGCAGTGATGCAGGGCAGGCAGGAGCAAGTGTTGACATCTGGTCTGAACTGAAGGACCTACCAATGATTACTGACATGTCTACTGTCATTGCATATGATGCTGTCACCATTGAAAGAATGGTGGAGGATTATATCGGTGATAGTATCCTTGTAGGCATGTCAGACAGTTCGTATGTACTGTATACTGGCAGGAAAAAGAGGTAATTTGCAGGCCCTTCGACAAACTGGCTTTATTTTACCTAAGTTGCCCCCCCCCCCTCTCCATTGTGTACTCTGAAAAAGTGCTTAGGGCAGCCGGTAACCTTGTCAGTGATCAGTGTAGAAGGTTACTTCCACAAAATGTGGAGAAGATGATGTACATCAAAATGAATTATAAATTCTTCCAGGAAGACCTTGACCAGCAATTGCCTCCAGAAAGTACACAGGGACCTGTGATGGTGGATTCCAGTGGGGACGAATTAATACTCTGTAAGGAAGAGAATGTACACATTGGAAGGGGTGAGGAATCGGAGGATGAGGATGAGGATGACATCTTGCCACTGTAGAGCCAGTTTGTGCAAGGAGAGATGAATTGTTTTTTTTTGGTGGGGGGATTAATTGCTTCTTTTTTTGTGAGGCCCAAACAAACCAATCATTTCAGCCACAGTCGTGTGGCAGACTCTGTTGTGAAATGATTGGTTTGTTATAGTGTGCATTTCCTGTTTACACAACATAAGGGTGGGTGGGAGGGCCAAGGACAATTTCATCTTGCACCTTTTTTATCCTTTGCATTATGTGCTCTCTGTGGCCTAGTTTTCAAAACTGCCATCCTGTCTGCCACTGCATTGCCACTCCTAGATGGGCCAGTGTGTTTGTGCTGCCCACTTGTCTCACTTAGCTTAGTCATCCAGCTATCTTGGTGCAACCTTTTGGCCTAAAAACAATATTGTGAGGTGTGAGGAATAGTCTGACAATTAATGGAAATGAATGTTTTTGAGGTTAATAATACCGTAGGATCAAAATTTCCCCAAAATTCTGTGATTTTAGCTGTTTTTGTATTTGATTTTTTCCAAAATCATCCAGACCCAAAACCAAAACCCGAAAGAGTGGTTTTGGCAAAACCAATCCAGATCCAAAACATGAGCAGGGATCCAGATTCAAAGCCAAAACACAAAAAGTGTCCGCCGCACATCTCTACTATGTATAGGTAGTTGGGTATAAAGGTGGACAGTGAGACTGTTCAACTTGAGGCATACTGGAGTGTACTTGACAGGAATGTGTCAGAACCAAGTGGGCAATGTGACACCAAAGAACAGGCAGAATTAGATCAGGAGAAAACCAAAGTCAACACAAGGAAGTCACAAGCAGCAGTAACAAGGAAGCTTGTAATCAGAAGCATCAGAGGGACCTGATCAGAACACAAATAAGCACACTCTGGAGTTTTAGCAGATCTGATGCTGTAGATCAGATCGTGAGCCTAATACCCTGACAGTGATCCAACTGCTAGAGCACTTTAAATAGGTATGGTCTGCTTGTATCTGGCGACAGCATGACCTCAGTGGTCACATGACTGCAACTATAAACTTTGAAGAGAGACAGCCACCAGTGGTTAAGTACTGCAGAGGCAGAGATGTGGCTCCATCAGCAGCAGCAGCAACCAGGAGAGAAAGATCACCAAGCAGCTCACAGCCACCAGTAGAGGAGGAGCAGATCACCAGCCGGTAGGAGGCTGGCACCCACCTGACACAATTCCCCATCCGGCCAAGGAGACCCAGTGCCATCATCACTGGCTTTGGTAAGAGGGAGCCATGTTCTGGCATGCTGTGACACACAGGTCTCTTATGCTTTTATTATATTTCATTGTATCACACTTTTATAGGGCATATTACTTTTGTAGTCCTACCTTCTTTCTGCAATGAAAGAAAAAATGGTGTTGCACATTTTAAAAGATCTAAATTCACCAGGTTAAGAATAGATTGGCATTTTGCTTTTTGATAGAAAAAAGAAACAAATTAGCACTAGTTTTCTATAACTACATAACTTCATTTTATTATTGGACAATTTTGAAAAGTATTTCTGCTTCTTTAATCCAAAACATGCCTTCTTTCCATATTGTATGACTTTATGTGTGTGGCATTAAGTGCTATTCCAGTGTCACTTAACATGTTATATATGTATTCCTCCCTATGCTGGTGTTCATCTATAAGATGGGTTTTCATAAAATATGGTTTAAATTTAGCTTCATTGCTTGTTTTCAGTGTGTGACTTAGCATCAGGTAGAAGGATAAATACCAGGTACTTAAGCATTATGTCATCGCCCATTGATTGCATCTGTCTGTAATATTCCATTTATAGTACAGTATATAGTTTTGAATGTTCTTTTACTTTTTCCATATCTCATTTGATATATTCTCTTCAGATAGAAACAGCTTACTATTTAGATTGGATCTTTCATTCAGCTTCTGTAATGCATCCCACAAGGCCTCTGTATTAGTCTTATATGTAATGAGAATTAACAGGTTATCTTCAGTAAATAAGCTTGTAGTTGCTCATTCCAGATTTTTCTAATCCTTAGACTTCTTGTCAATCTGTAGTTATAAATTTCTACACATCATCCCTTTATAGAAGCATGTCAACAGGATATCGCCACAGCTGATTATTTTTTTTACATACAATAATTAAATGCAGAGATAAAGAAAAGAGGGGTAATGAAGGAGATAATTTAAGGATGTGGTAGAAGTGGGAGATTGGCGGAGGAGGTAATGAGTAAATGGGAATTACTAAAAGGTAATGGTATTGGGGATAGATGGAAATAAGGGTTATAGGCTGATTGTTAGAAAAAAGAGGAAATGTGTTATCTATAATAACTCATAAGATTGATAAGTTTGAGAGTTGGGATTTTTTTCTCTATGTGGCTATATTGTATGTTAGTGCCCTGCTTTGAACAGCTTTACAGATTTGTTCATTGCAGTCATGTGGGATGATGAGTCTTAAGGCCTGATTCTGAGTTGAATGCATTGCTGATTTTTGACACTTCAGTGATTTTTTTCCCAACACATAATTTTAATCACGTGTCCAGAGTCTGTGCGCCTAAAGTGGCAATAGCAATTGAGACACATGGTGGTCTATTTACTAAGCCTTGGAGAAAGATAAAGTAGAAGGAGATAATGTACCAATCAATCAGTTCCTCTCATTTTTCATACTCATGCCAGTTAGGAATTGATTGTTTGGTGCTTTATCTACAGCCTCTTTATCTCACTCCAAAGCTTAATACATAGACCACATGACCTCTAAAATGTCTTCAGAATGTATTGGGTAATCCTGGATGATAACTGAGTGATGATAGGGAGATGGCTATGCAGACTTATAGATTTGGATTTGTTTATGTTAGTGAAATGGTTGAGAGCTCAGACACACAATTACTCACACTGGAGACCATAATCTGATGGACAATCTCCACCTAGCATAGGGCAGGTGCAACTGTTTTGCTTACATACTGCCATCAGGCTGCCTCCCGCTTGCTTGCACCCCGTGTCATCTGTCTGTCACCCCTTACCACTAGATTGTTAGCTCTTCAGAGCAGGGCCCTCTTTCCTCTTGTTGTCAAAGCCCTCTTCTCAACACATTTCACTCACAGCTCTCTCCTACTCAGTGACCATCTTTACCTGCTTTTTATCCTGCTGGTAAAGGCTCATCTCTATCTGTGGCTGCCAGCCCCAAGTAGTACAGGTATGATGATTACTCCCTCGCTGCTTACATCTTAGCTGTATTATGTTTTGAGAATTGTGGTGCTCTTTGTTACGTGTACTTTATTTTTGTTATTTATTTACTGTAATGCTAAGTTTTGTCTCCCTGTACTGTCCTTTGTACGGCGCTGCAAAACACATGTGGCGCCTTATAAATAAAATGTAATAATAATAATAATCCAACCAATGGTTGCATCTAAAGACACACAAAGCATAATACAGTGCCTGAATGTGTTCAAAGTCTTTGCACATTGAGATGCACACTTGTACACCAAGGAAGGGCTTGTACTATATTAGTATGTGACCAACAAAAGATGCATACACACATGTCACTAGGTAAGACTCAGAATCCGGCCCTTTGTATGCTTGTACTTGATGTGAGTGAATAAGAATGCTGGAAAGAAAGCACAGAGTTTGAAAATGTCTCTGTATTGAAACTGTTTTAATCAAGTCTATTTTTTTATTTCACAACATTTCCATCCATACATTTAGGGCTTAGTTCATATTTGGGAATAAAGTAAGAAAGTACTTGGATAAACCATGTTGCAATGCAAGGAGTACAAATACATAAATTGTTTGCGTGTTGGGTAAATACTGTCTGCTTCTACATGTAGCTCATGAATGCTGGCCAGCTTTATTTTTACACTGCAATTTAGATTTGAGTTTGAACACACCCCACCGAAATCTAATTCTCTCTTTACAGCTTAAATCTGCCCAACCTGCAGTGCAACATGGTTTTGCTAAGATGCACAGATACTTGCTCTTTCTTACTCTATTCCCAAATATGTATCAGGCCCTGAATACAAAAAAAGTATGTACAGAAATATTATAGTCTATACTTCATGTACAGTTGACACTAGCAATTTACAAGTGTGCAATAGTCTGTATAAACTCAGGCCACTGATTCATGCAAATATGTGTAAATTTTAGATCAGTTCCAGTGACTGAGCAATTCTATATAACTTTGATATAATGAGCTGTACAATATTTATTGCTTTATGCCTGGGCTTTCATAGGCAATACAATTCTGTGTATTAACTACATTTCACATGCACTTCTGAAATATACTTGTTTTACACTAATGAAACTGCATATTTCCTTTGAAAATCCATTACCAACAAGAAGTAAGGCATGTTGCTTTCATTCAGTAAAATTGATTCCTTTAGGTTTGTTACGCATCTGGTTAAATTACAAATACAATAGAAAAAGAGGGCTCCTGGGTATAAGTCTGTGAAACACTTATTACTCTGAGTTTTTGAACAAACTCTTTTAATTCATCACCTAGGATTTATAAACAAATGTCTGCCTACCAATGGATTTATATGATTTTCCTTATTCCATCATTATTTTACAGCTCTACTGATCAAACTGCCATCACGTCTCACCCCTATAAAAAAAAAGTATTTTACCAATAATTAAACACTGATCAAGGTTGTTTTTTAATGTTGACAGTGACATATATGAGATAACAGACATACTACAAATATAATTTATTATAAGGGCACTGTCATAGCCTTATATTGATACTAAATCAGATAAACAGCCTCTACTTCCTCTTTGACAAAATTGTCAGTTTTGATGTATTTTTGGGAAGGCATAACTCAGGGTAGAGGATGATTTAAGACGAGTGGTCTATTTACTAAAGGTCAATATTCATTGATATTTATCAATTCCACTTTGATGGAAATCAATCTAAACCAATGTACTTCATGGGTTAAAACACACATTTGCTAACATTTAAAAAATAATACCAAAAAAATATAATCTGTCCGTAAATGTGTGTTTATTCCCTTGAATCCCAACATCAATTGAGATTGATTTTTAGGGGCGTGACTTAACAGTAGAGTGAGACTTACGTACCTTGAGGTGATGCCTGCTCTATTGAACTTTTGCTGCCTTATCTCGGGACCCTCCCACCTCTAGTTTCTGTTGGCTCACCGCTGCCCTGGGTCCAGTATGGTGTCTGGTGCTGCTGTAGTTCCAGAGATCCCGGATTGAAACCTACACGTCGAGCTGATCAGCGGGCTGAAATTCTGTTGGGCGAAAGTCATGGTCGGAAATTCTGAAGGGCGAAAGTCATGGTCGATGCTGGCGTGGCTCTTCTACTGGCTGTTCACTGCTTCTACCTTTCCTTTGGTGGATTTTCTGGTGCCTCTACCACTGTACCTTGTGCCTCCCGGTGTCCTGTATTTCTAGTGCTGGAAACTGGTTGAGGGAGGAGGAAGCACAATCATCTTGGGAGGGGACAGCTGTACTGCATGCTTGTGCTGATCATGGCTGCTTGCTTCTGGGGACCTTAATCAGCGTGCTCTGTGCAGAGCTCTGGATGTAGGAGGTACTAACATCTTGTCTGGCATGATCTCATGGTTGACAGAATTGCTCCTGCACCTGGCATTTACAATCCAAGGGTAAGGTGGCCTTGGATCTCCCCAACAGCCCAACCTCATGGCAAGTGAGTCAATATTAATGACTTTCTTCCACCACACCTACATGATTTGATTCTACTTCTGTCCATGGATCTGTATATTTCAAGTTCTGATTCTGTTTTTTTTGTATCTAATACCCCAATCTATCTTCATTTCACTGATGACACATTTAAGCAACTGAGCATCTACTACATTACAGTACCTCCAGATAGCTTTTTTAAAAAATGTTCACAGGCTCGCAGTGCCACAATTTTGATACACAGAGGCACTGGTGCTAAGAAATCTGGTTCTACAATAAAGGCATCTCCACCTGCTTCCTCTGCCATGTTATCCACTGCTTTATTGGAGGATGATGAACCCCTTATTGTGGGGTCTATGAAACAGCTTCTAGCGTCCTTTAATGCGGACATTCCCATGGAAAATCAGACCACACTTCAGTTGTGTCAGCAGTCAGTTAAAGATCTGGAGGGCCACACTGATAATTTAGAGACTAAGATGAGAGGTAGTGATATCTAAAAATGATCTAATTGTCCTTCATGAGCAACTTCAGACTGAGGTTATTGCTTTGCGATATAAATTTAGTGATCTTGAAGACCGGTTAAGCGGCAATATTATAAAGACATGAGGTATTTTAGAATTAGTCATGGGATTTTATGGGATTTAAGGACATTGTGTCACAACTGAGGGCCTGAGCTGACGGGAGGCAGCCTCAGTTGTAGGGGCTGAGATGTACCGGAACCTGGGAGGTTGTATCAGACCCCTGGACATGTAAGTAACATGATGAATAACTGCCCGAAGGCGTGACCACGACAACTTGAATAAAAGTCAATGATGTTTATTTATGACAACTCCGCAACACAGCAGCAGTAAAAGGAAACATAAAAGTCAACAGAGGATAAATACAATTCCTGGGTACTACAGGGTGGCAAGGGCCACAGGCACTGGTAGTGTGAGATAGTTCTTATAATCTTCTAGTTGGAGAGTCCTTACCAGGCCTGACTGTAGCAATGGAGAGAACCCAGGATCGTACCAGCTGGTGTTCCAGGAAAGGCTGGGCTGCTGAAGATAAAACGGCTGCTGTGGATACTGGCTGGAACCAGACTGTTGTTGGTACGGAGTGGATACTGGCTGGAACCAGTTAAATAATAAACGAACTTGAGAGCGATGAAATAATAATGAAGTTTGAAGTTTGAGAGCGGTGAAATTATAATGCCGGTGATAAATGACAAACTGCAGAAAAGGGGTACCGGCACTTTAAGGAGAGCTGACCTCTGCTGGAAGCTGGATGCTGAAAGCAGGTAGATCTGTAGCTGGAAGCTGGTGAATCCAAATGAATCGGAGAGTCAGGCTACACCGCAGATGGAATGCTGGTGCGGGTCTCTGTAGAGGAAGGATTGACACAGGAGCTGGAACCTGGAAGACAATCACAGGAGAGAGACAAACTGGAACTAGGTTTGACAACCAAAGCACTGACGCCTTCCTTGCTCAGGCACAGCATATTTATACCTGCAGCAAGGAAGGGGTTGGCTAGGCAATTATGCAAATCAACAATACAGACAGCAGATTGGTGGAAATGATCAGATGACAAAATCCAAGATGGCTGCGCCCATGCAGACACTTGGAGGGAAGTTTGGTTTGTAATCCATGTGAGAATTGAAGCAGCAATGGCGGCGCCGGCCACAGGAGACAGGAGACGCCAGACTGATGAATGCACATCCAAACCACGCGGGCACAGCGGAGGCCGCGGCTGACGTAATCGCCACTCTGACACTTTGCATGCAGAAACTCAGGGACGGCGGCGGAGGCCGCGGGAGACGCCATGCCAGATGTAATATGGCGTTTACTGTGACCGCGTCTCAGAGAGACAGGAGAGGATGCAGGAATGTAAACATCAGGATAACAGATGGGATCCGGTCCTGGAGCGCTGAGCCAGCCTTAGGAGGCATCTGATGGGTAAGAAATGGCGTCCAGATACCCGGATCGTGACAGCACCCCCCCCTTTAGGAGTGGCCCCAGGACACTTCTTTGGCTTTTGAGGAAACTTGGAATGGAATCTCCGGACCAAGGCAGGAGCATGGACATCAGAAGCATTGGTCCATGAACGTTCCTCAGGGCCGTAACCCTTCCAGTCAATAAGATACTGTAGTTGACCGTAACGGTGACGTGAGTCCAGGATCTTGGCCACTTCGTACTCAACGCCTCGTTGAGTTTGGACTTTCGGAGTTGGAGGAAGTGAGGAATGAAACCGATTCAAGATCAGCGGTTTCAACAGGGAAACATGGAATGTCCTGGGTATATTTAAGAAGGGAGGCAACTGGAGTCTGTAAGCAACAGGGTTGATGACTTGTTCAATTTTAAAAGGACCAATGTAGCGAGGTGCAAACTTCATACTGGGAACTCTTAACCTCAAATTCTTCGTGGATAACCATACCCGATCACCCACCTTGAGAGCAGGAACTGCTCGACGCTTCTTATCCGCAAACTTCTTGTACCTGAACGATGCCTTGAGCAGAGCTGATCGTACGCTCTTCCAGATATTGGCAAACTGATGCAAGGTGATATCCACTGCGGGAACAGAAGTTGCTGGAAGCGGTTGGAACTCAGGGACTTTAGGGTGGAATCCAAAGTTAGTGAAGAATGGTGTTGAAGCAGATGAAGAATGATACTGGTTGTTATGACAGAACTCGGCCCAGGGAAGTAATTGAACCCAGTCATCTTGAGAGGAGGACACATAGATGCGGAGGAAGGCCTCCAAGTCCTGATTCACCCTCTCAGTTTGACCATTGGTCTGAAGATGGTAAGCCGTGGAAAACTTTAGCTTGACTTGGAGGACTTGACATAAACTTCGCCAGAATTTGGCTGTGAATTGAACTCCTCGGTCTGAGATAATTTCCTCAGGAAGACCGTGGAGTCGGAAGATCTCTTGTATGAATACTTGAGCCAACTTGGAAGCTGACGAAAGACCGGTGAGAGGAATGAAGTGTGCCATCTTGGTGAACCGGTCAACTACCACCCAGATGGTATTGAACTTGTTGCACATGGGTAAATCTGTAATAAAATCCATCGACAGATGGGTCCATGGTCGACGGGGAACAGATAGTGGAACCAGTTGCCCCGCAGGCGACTGGCGGGATACCTTATGTTGAGCACACTTTGGGCAAGATGCAATAAACTCCAAGACGTCCTTTTTCAGAGTTGGCCACCAATAGGACCTAGAGATAAACTCCAGGGTTTTTTGGATACCTGTATGTCCGGCAAAACGGGAAGCATGGGCCCAATGCATGAGCTTCTTCCTTAGCATCGGCTTCACAAAACTTTTCCCTGATGGGGGCGTAGAGTCCATCCCTACCATGGAGAATGCCAACGGATTTATAATAGGATGCTTGTCTGAAGACTCTGACTCATTTTCTTGCTCCCATGAGCGGGAAAGGGCATCGGCCTTGCGATTCTGAGAGCCCGGACAGAACTGGAGTTTAATGTCGAACCTGGAAAAGAAAAGTGCCATCTGGCCTGACGAGGATTGAGACATTGTGCGCCTTTCAGATATAAAAGGTTCTTGTGGTCTGTAAGTATGGTGATTGAATGAGAAGCTCCCTCAAACAGATATCTCCACTCCTCTAGAGCGAGCTTGATGGCTAGCAACTCCTGGTCGCCAATGGCATAGTTGTGCTCCGCTGGGGAGAACTTCCGGGAGAAGAAACTGCAAGGATGTAAATGGCCATCTTTAGCCCTCTGAGATAACACCGCTCCTACTCCAACGGAGGAGGCATCCACCTCTAAGATGAAAGGAGAGTCGATGTCAGGCTGTTTCAGAACAGGCGCAGAGATGAACCTTTGCTTTAAAAGATGAAAGGCTTGCATGGCTTCTTCAGACCACTTGGACGGGTTAGCACCCTTCTTAGTGAAAGCAGTAATAGGCGCCACAATGGTGGAAAAGTCTCGTATAAACTTTCGGTAATAATTGGCGAACCCTAAGAACCTCTGGACCCCTTTGAGGGTTAAGGGTACCGGTCAATTCTGGATTGCTTGTAGTTTCTCAGGATCCATCTCTAGTCCGGAACCGGACACAATGTACCCTAGAAACGGAATGGACTTGACTTCAAAGACGCATTTCTCTAATTTGCAATAGAGATGATTGACACGGAGACGGGACAGAACCTCTTTTACCCAAAAACGATGTTCCTCTAAATCGTTGGCAAAAATGAGGATATCATCTAGATAGACTACGACATGACGGTATAGAATGTCTCTGAAGATCTCATTGACAAAATGCTGGAAGACAGCTGGAGCATTGCTCAATCCGAAGGGTATGACGAGGTACTCATAATGTCCGTCACGGGTGTTAAAGGCGGTCTTCCACTCGTCACCCTCACGGAACCGGATGAGATTGTATGCACCTCTCAAGTCCAGCTTTGTAAAGATGGTAGCTCCGCTAACTCTGTCAAAGAGCTCAGTAATCAGGGGTAAAGGATAACGGTTCTTGATGGTAATGTCGTTCAAACCTCTGTAGTCGATGCACGGCCGCAGACCACCATCTTTCTTCTTTACAAAAAAGAAGCCTGCGCCGGCTGGAGAAGAAGAAGGTCGAATGAACCCCTTTGCTAGGTTCTCTTTAATGTATTCCTCCATAGAATGCGTCTCAGGCAGAGACAACGGATAAGTTCGGCCTCGAGGTGGAACCTTCCCTGGAACGAGATCAATCGGGCAGTCCCATTCTCTATGAGGAGGAAGGATATCAGCAGAAGCTTTACTGAACACATCCGTGAAATCTTGATATGGAGGAGGTGGAACATCAGACGACCTGGGGGAGGAAGAACAGACAGGCAATACTTTAAACAAACATGTCTCAGCACAGGAGGAACCCCATGCCAGGATTTGCGTAGTCGTCCAATCAATTGTAGGATTGTGAAGACGGAGCCATGGAAGGCCCAGGACCACAGGATGTGTGGCTCTTGGAATCACTAAAAAAGAAATAAGTTCGGAATATAGAACTCCCACTCTCAGACGAACTGGTAGAGTCCTTAAAGAAATAACTGCATCAAAAATTTTGCTGCCATCCACGGCAGTTAAAGAAATGGACGAAGGAAGTCTCTCGGTGGGTAGGGACCACCGTTTAACATAGGCTTCGGTAATAAAGTTCCCAGCTGCTCCGGAATCAAGGAGGGCAATGACGTTCCGATAACGTTGAGCAACTTGAAGCGAGACTGGGAGATTACAATCTTGAGGAGATGGAGAGGAGATCATTACTCCTAGCCGGCCCTCTCCTTGGCGAGCTAGGATTTGGAGTCCTGGACGTTTGGGACAGGCATTAATGGTGTGAGACGGAGCTGCACAATAAAGACAGAGAGACTCGGAGAGACGTCTTCGGCGCTCAGCAGAAGTTAAACGGGAACGGCCAATTTGCATGGGCTCATCTTTAGTTGGTGACAGTTGGCGAGAAGGAGGAGCAGAAGATTTTGGAGCAGATGATCCTCCACGTTCAGTTGCTCTCTCTCTGAAACGTAAATCAACTTTCGTGCAGAGTGAGATTAGCTCATCTAACTTAGAGGGTAAGTCTCTGGTAGCTAACTCATCTTTAATACGCTCAGATAAGCCATGCCAGAATGCAGCATACAGGGCCTCGTCGTTCCATGCCAGTTCGGATGCCAGGATCTGGAACTGTATAAGATATTGTCCTACAGTACGTGATCCCTGGCGTAAACGGAGAATCTCAGACGAAGCTGAAGTTACCCGGCCTGGCTCGTCGAAGATGCGCCTGAATGTTGACACGAATGCAGTGTAGGAAGATAGCAGGGTGTCGGACCTCTCCCATAACGGTGATGCCCAAACAAGGGCTGAGCCACTGAGAAGAGAGATAATGTAGGCAATTTTTGTACGGTCACTGGGAAAATTGCCAGGTTGTAGCTCAAACTGAATCTCACACTGGTTGAAAAATCCCCTGCAGAATCTTGGAGATCCGTCAAATTTTGCTGGCGTTGGAAGATGAAGACGTGGAGCAGAAATGGGTAAGGTGGGTGGGGTTATAGCTGGAGTCACTGTGGTTGACGCACCGGACGCGCCTGATCCACGGAGGGTTGTCTGAATCCCATCCAGCCGAGTAGAGAGATCCTGGAGACAGCGGATGATGTGGCCCTGTGCAGCCTCCTGATGTTCAAGTCGGGCTGCCAGTTCTTGCATCGGCCTGGCCGCTTGATCCTGGTCTCCGGCTGGATTCATTAGGTCAGTGCTTACTGTCACAACTGAGGGCCTGAGCTGACGGGAGGCAGCCTCAGTTGTAGGGGCTGAGATGTACCGGAACCTGGGAGGTTGTATCAGACCCCTGCATGTAAGTAACATGATGAATAACTGCCCGAAGGCGTGACCACGACAACTTGAATAAAAGTCAATGATGTTTATTTATGACAACTCCGCAACACAGCAGCAGTAAAAGGAAACATAAAAGTCAACAGAGGATAAATACAATTCCTGGGTACTACAGGGTGGCAAGGGCCACAGGCACTGGTAGTGTGAGATAGTTCTTATAATCTTCTAGTTGGAAAGTCCTTACCAGGCCTGACTGTAGCAATGGAGAGAACCCAGGATCGTACCAGCTGGTGTTCCAGGAAAGGCTGGGCTGCTGAAGATAAAACGGCTGCTGTGGATACTGGCTGGAACCAGACTGTTGTTGGTACGGAGTGGATACTGGCTGGAACCAGTTAAATAATAAACGAACTTGAGAGCGATGAAATAATAATGAAGTTTGGAGTTTGAGAGCGGTGAAATTATAATGCCGGTGATAAATGACAAACTGCAGAAAAGGGGTACCGGCACTTTAAGGAGAGCTGACCTCTGCTGGAAGCTGGATGCTGAAAGCAGGTAGATCTGTAGCTGGAAGCTGGTGAATCCAAATGAATCGGAGAGTCAGGCTACACCGCAGATGGAATGCTGGTGCGGGTCTCTGTAGAGGAAGGATTGACACAGGAGCTGGAACCTGGAAGACAATCACAGGAGAGAGACAAACTGGAACTAGGTTTGACAACCAAAGCACTGACGCCTTCCTTGCTCAGGCACAGCATATTTATACCTGCAGCAAGGAAGGGGTTAGCTAGGCAATTATGCAAATCAACAATACAGACAGCAGATTGGTGGAAATGATCAGATGACAAAATCCAAGATGGCTGCGCCCATGCAGACACTTGGAGGGAAGTTTGGTTTGTAATCCATGTGAGAATTGAAGCAGCAATGGCGGCGCCGGCCACAGGAGACAGGAGACGCCAGACTGATGAATGCACATCCAAACCACGCGGGCACAGCGGAGGCCGCGGCTGACGTAATCGCCACTCTGACACTTTGCATGCAGAAACTCAGGGACGGCGGCGGAGGCCGCGGGAGATGCCATGCCAGATGTAATATGGCGTTTACTGTGACCGCGTCTCAGAGAGACAGGAGAGGATGCAGGAATGTAAACATCAGGATAACAGATGGGATCCGGTCCTGGAGCGCTGAGCCAGCCTTAGGAGGCATCTGATGGGTAAGAAATGGCGTCCAGATACCCGGATAGTGACACATTGTTACTGACATCTTTATGAAGCTCATATCGACTAACCCTATCATAGAAGGTTTAGTTCCTCCAGACATGCTTATGCAATTACACTATGTCAATATTAAGGAATCCATCCTCCTAGCTACACTCATTTTTGACTCTGCAGTGGTGTTGGGTGACCTACAAATGTTTGGAGATATCTTTGTGGCTACTTTTGCTAAGTGCAGGCCATTTCAACCTCTTACCAGCACTCTGCTGGTGGGGGTCCAGGCTGAATTGTTTGATCATGGTCCAGTCACATTATTATGACCATCTCTTACCTTTGATGCCAGCAGCGCATAGCCCATGAAGTACAGTACATCACGTGTCGTTCACTGGCTCAGTGGGTATATAAGGTGCAGGATAGGCCATCTGCACACATATCACTCATTGCAATTATGGGTAAAATGGGCAATTTATACGACTTGCAAAAAGGGACGATTATCAGCTTTCGGGCCAAGGGTGGCAGAGTATTTGAAACAGTGCAGTTTGTGAACTGTTTGCATGCTACTGTGGTGAAGTAGTATCATGAATGGACAAATTGCACCATTGCGAATAACTGATGTAGAAACTATGGAGCACCATGTGCCATTGATGTAAGAGGTGAACATCTGATACGAAGGTGCATGAGGACCGACGACACGCTACATTCAAGCAGCTTACCATCAAAATGAACTTGGGGGCTACCAGATGTGTGTCTAAACTGATAGTACAGCCCATCTTGCTGCTGTCCATGCTGCACACGGCGGTTACACTGGCTATTAAGATGGTGGTCATAATAATGTGACTCGACGGTGTATCTCATATTGGATCCATGGTTACGGTTACTATTCTCAACAACAATACTCTGGAGGCCTCTAAGAGTCCCCAAATGAAAAAAGAGTTTGAACTTGGTAGTGTCTAGCGATTGACTACTCCTTTTGATCTTTCATTTTTTCCAAGGTACTCATATTCCAGCATCTTTACTTTTATTGTGTGCTGTACTTAATTCATCCTGTACCCTTGGGACTATGAACTTTTCATATCAGACACATATATATGGAGCCTATGGCCTTCAGGAGCTTTGTTTATAGCAATTTCTTTATAGCATTTCAAGCTTATTCTGTGCTAGGTTATTTAATGCTGTTAGTTTTTATACAGTTTTAAAACTTTGAATGCCTCTCTACATTTTTTTTAAGTGATGGGAGAGGGGCCTCTACCCCCTTTTTCTCTCTTGTGTAACCCAGGAAAGTGAACCTCTCTAAGTTTGTTTTTAGCTCATGCCTTCCCTCCCTGTGCCTTCCCTTCCTGATTCTCCTTATTGGGTACACATACTGACATTTATGTTTACTGTTTAGCATACTGTTGCTACTTATTATAACTAAAACTACTTATAGTAAAGATCTTCTCCTTAAATGTGAAGGAGTTAAATTCTGTGATTATACATTTTATTTGCATGTCTACAGGTCATATTCCCAGTTTGATTTAGGTATGCCAGATAAATGGACCCTACATTAGGTTCAGAGGGTCTGTAACATCCCTATGACATGCTCTGACTATACACACCTTAGTATGTGTCTCAATACTGACTTATTAGTGTCATATTCTACAAGTTGTATTGTGACCAGTACTGCAAGTATGGTGGTATGGGGTGGTAATTTCCACCGGTAAGAAATTGACAGCTGGTACGCAGTACCGCTGTCCCGACCACCTTGCTTGCAGCTGCTGGCGTCTTTGAGGGGATGAGAGAGCAGCGTGAGCCTATCCTGCCCCTCAGTACTCATTCTGGTCACCGGCAACGGTGTGTATCTTAACACAGGCACCAGTTCGTTTGCCAATTAGAGCTCGTGGACTGGCAATGGCGGCTCGTGATTGGCTGCTGGACCGCAAGCTATTGAATCATGAACAGTGTATCTCGCCTGATTTGAGATACACTCTGCTGCAGGAGTCCAAACAGAGGGGAAGGAGAGGCATGTGCTGCGCTATCATCCCCTCAGAGACACACAGGAGCAGCAGCAGCCAGCAAGCATCGGTGAACAGCACTATGGGGGCATATGTGTATCTGTCACTGTTGGGGCATATGTGTATCTGGCACTATGGGGGGCATATTTGTACTGTATGTGGCACTGTGGGGACATATTTGTATTTGGCACTGTGGTGGTAAATGTGTATCTGGCACTGTGGGGGCATATTTGTATCTGACACTGTGGGAGCATATCTGGCACTGTGGAGGCTTATTTGGCACTGCGGGGGCATATGTGTATCTGGCACTGTGGGGGCATAGCTGGCACTGTGAGGGCATATTTGTATCTGGCACCATTGGAGCATATCTGGCACTGTGGGAGCATATGTGTATCTGGCACTGTGGGGCATATGTGTATCTGGCACTGTGGGGGCATATGTGTATATTGCACTGCACTATTGGGGTCATATGTGTATCTGGCCCCCAATATGTATATCACTCCCCCCCCCCCATTTTCATTGGCCATGCCCAGTGTGGCATGTGGCCATATCCATTTTTGGCGCGCACACAGTGTTACTAAGACATTTTTTCTACTTAAACCACTAATTGTGATTTACCTCTGACACCGCTTCTGAAGGCTAAGATATCCAGATTTGTCTGTGGGTTCTTCTCAGCACACAAATTGCTGCATGTGTCTTTGTCACTGATCACTGGGTTTCTTTAATGATTGATTATGCACCTGAGAGTTCTCTGTTTGTGAAGTCTAAAAAATCCTGTTTAAAGCAGAGGTTTTAGTTCAGCTTGCAGTGCTGGTCCTGAACTGCAGAGATCATGTGAATGTATTGCTTTCCATCCTTTACTGATTGCCATTCTCTCTGCATATTCACAGTATGACCCATGTCAGGTTTCCCTCCAGAATCAGTATTTGGTCAAACACCAACCAGAGGCCATCCTGCGACACATGACATCCCTAATTAATCGTTAGTCAGCCATGGGTATATGTGGAGCATCCTGCACACTCCCAAGGGACCAGTGCAATGTTGTCTACATCTTAGCTGTATCCTTTCCAGTGAACTCCTGTATTTTACCTTGCTATGTTGCTCTAAGTGCAAATCTTCACCTTGCTGCACTGCTGGCTCTTGAATTATTGGTTCCAGTCCGATATCCTGATTAATTCGTTCCAGTCCAATACCCTGAATCATCGATTCCATTCCGATATCCTGCATCAACAGTTCCAGTCCAATATCCTCAGTCATCGATTCCAGTCTGATATCCTGAGTCATCTGTTTCAGTCTGATATATTGAGTCATTGGTTCCAGTCCGAAATCCTGAGTCATTGATTCTAGTCCGAGTCATTGGTTCCAGTCTGATAACCAACACTATAGGTACCAGTCCAAATTCTGTATTATCAAATCCAGTCCATTATCAGTTACCATCAGTATCAGTTCCAGTCTCCGAGTCACAGTCTGCAAACTCCATTCCTTGGTTTGGCTAGTACTATTTCTGAAGGATCCAGACAGGGGTCTCCTCGGGAGCATCAAAGCCCATACTTCCTTGCAAGGGTCCCTGATGAAAACCACCAGTGGATTAGACTTTGCATTCCTTGCTCTGGGTCTCAACCAACCACTCTGTGTTATATGTACTGTAGTTTTCTGACCCTGCTGTACAGAATCCTGCTTCAGCTCCAAACCTGAGCTTACCGTGTCTCTGGTTGCACAGGTAGTTAGAGCTCGTTCCCAGTTTCTGGTTCTGCTCCATATCTGTGTAAACCATTCCATAGGTCAGTGGTAGCCAACCCTGGTCCTCAAGAGCTACCAACAGTTCACGTTTTCCCACTCACCTAGCAGGTGCACAGGTGCAGTCATTATTCGCTGACACATTTTAAAAGATCCACAGATGGAACTAATTACTTAACTTGTGATTCTGTGAGGAGAACTGGAAAATGTTAATTGTTGGTAGCTCTTGAGGACTAGGGTTGGCTACCCCTGCCACAGGCTATACAGGTGGTTATATCCCGGCTTCCTGGAAATGGTGGATTCCAGTTTTGGCAATATTATATTTTTCAGCAGTAAAGTTTCTCTTTATTAGAGGTGATGATTTTTTTCTTCAGCATTGTAAAGTATTGTTTTGATTTCAGGTGCCCTTGTTTAACCTCTCTATGCCCTTGAGCATCCGCTTAGTTGATGTTTTACTACTACATAGTATTATCATGATCATCATGTCTGTCATCAGCCACAGCACTAGTACTTGATTGCTGTTCCTGCTCTTCTATCAACTAATCATGATCCATATTGACTCACAGTGTTTTTATTTATGAATGCAGTGCATCACAGCATCTACTGAGCTCTATTAAACACACAAGTTGAACAAAAAAACTAAACTTTTTAAACTTTTTCCATAAATGTCAACTCATACTGCGGAGTCACAGTGCTTATATTTATTAATGCTGTTGGGTAAGGCAGCTACAGCACACACACAAGTTGTACTAAAAATATGACTTTTTTTTACAAATGACAACTTCTCCAAAAACTTTTGCAGGCATCAATGTGTACTGTGCACCAAAAAAAAGGGTTAACGTCACTGCCCTGGATTATGAGCTCTGGGCTGCACTGGCATACTAGGCAGTAAAAAAAAACCCCACTAGTACTCACCAAGGGTTGATGCTGCTCTATAAAGAGCTCGGGATGCAATGTAGACAAGTCAGTGACAAAAAAAAAACATTGTGTACTGTTAAGGGTTAATACTGCTGTAGTATTAGATCGGAGGACCTAGCAGTGTCCAAAAAAGTATAAAAAAACACCAACAGTGTGCTGTGCACCAAAGTGATGCAGTTAAGTTACAGCACCCTGGTGACAAAAATGAAACTAATATTATAGATCTGTATAGTTCTGTGCACTGTAATACATGTCTTTTTGTTCTATCCTTGTCTAAAGCTATAGGGAGAGTAGCTCTATTTTACTAGCTGCACAGAAATTGATGTGATAAAGTGCATGGTCATTTTCCTTTTTTTATCTAATATTATAGATATTCCTAATCTACACTATAAAAAATGCTTTTGCTTAATGCCTACATGCATCTAGCTTGCCCAATAGTTAATTAAGGACAAGTCAGTGACTTCTCATTTTATAGCTTCCTCAGCAGCACTATCTGCACCAATAAAGGGTTAATGCTGGTTAATGCTGGCCCAAGGAGCTCTGGGCAGTGTACCAGTATAAATGACTGATGTATTTAATATTTAGTAATAATCTATTTGCCCTAGTAGTCTAGTGTGTGCTCTCTTTCCGGTGGTCCAGTGTGAAATGGTGCCCAAATAACAGTGATGATGTTTTGCCTTGATTTGGAATCCGAGCAAGGCAGGAAAACTCGAGATGACACTCAGATTCCCTTGGATTCCTGAAGTTTGGGCAGGATCAGTTTTCAGAATACTGAGCCAACTCATTTTTAGTTCTGATTCATCATCGTGTTTTGGTTTTGACAACCCCACCCTCATGTCCTTTCATTTTGGCTCTGTGTCTTTTAAAAACATTGATAAAAACTGCTAAAATCATGTCAATAGGGCCTGTTTTTGTTCCTACAGTATTAATAAACTAAACTAAAAAATATTAATTTCCAGTAATTTTCAGTCAATTTTGACCACCTCATATCTCACAATATTATTCACTAATATTGTCCAAAGGCAGGCTGGCTAAACTAAGCAACAGAGCAGCAGCACAAACACACAGCAGTTTGAAAGAATACAGCACACCTATGAAACATTGCCACACAGCAGTGGCAGACAGGACGGCAGTTTAATAAAGTATATGACCCCATAGACACCAAGAATGTTTTCATTAATCAAAAACTACAGATGAAGCCTGGCTCAGCTTACCTATGATGCATACAGTATGCATTGAAGCACGCATCGCAGGAGTGCCTAGCTGCACCCAACTGCGACTATTTGCACCCGTGACTAGGCAATGCTTGCCTATGAGTTGTGGATGTAAATATATGCACATGTCTGTGCACTTACATACATACCGCGAAAATGTAGTTGCAGGTATGAATAGCGGCAAACCCATATATCGTGTGTGTTTTTAAAAACACATGCAATCGCACTGTGATGAAATAAGAAGCACTTAATATCTTGCAATGCGACATTCGGCTGGCGTGCCTGCGCATCGCTCCGCATGGTACCTAAAATGTGCATACAATCCTTCGATTTATCTCACAGATGCGGCCGAAATTGAAAGAATGTACCTGATATCTCACAAGTGTATGGGATACATTACCGGGAGGAGGGCGCTTTACACAGGTGTTTTTATCATTGGTATCTCATTAAAAAGAAAGAGTGTGTGGTCTGGGGAGGAGGATGGGCAGCTATTATAGATGTATGTAATATAGGAGGATTTCTTATATATTTGGTTGTAATAACAAAACCGACCATTGAAAGAATATACAGGTTGAGTATCCCTTATCCAAAATGCTTGGGACCAGAGGTATTTTGGATATCGTATTTTTCCGTATTTTGGAATAATTGCATACCATAATGAGATATCATGGTGATGGGACCTAAATTTAAGCACAGAATGCATTTATGTTTCATATACACCTTATACACACAGCCTGAAGGTAATTTTAGCCATTATTTTTTATAACTTTGTGCATTAAACAAAGTGTGTCTACATTCACACAATTCATTTATGTTTCATATACACCTTATACACACAGCCTGAAGGTCATTTAATACAATATTTTTAATAACCTTGTGTATTAAACAAAGTTTGTGTACATTGAGCCATCAAAAAACAAAGGTTTCACTATCTCACTCTCACTCAAAAAAGCCCGTATTTCGGAATATTCCGTATTTCGGAATATTTGGATATGGGATACTCAACCTGTATATATCTTTTTATATCTTTTCATTTATATCAGTTTTATTTTTACTTTTTCTCATACATATATATATTTTTTTTTTTTTGCATTTTTTTTGCATTTTTTTGCGTATTTCAATCTTGTATATATATTCTTCCAATGGTCGGTTTTGTTATTACAACCAAATATTTAAGAAAACACTGCGATGCGAAATGGGCACCCGCATTCGGCGGTGACATGCCCATGACGTGATTACCATGCGATCTATCTAGTATTTACCTCCATTGAAGTGTATCTTTTTGAATGCATTTGGTGTTAATATGATTGAGCACCTCTGGCAGGCTGCACAAGTGACAGGGCGCTTATGTGTGTAGCATACAATTTACATATGTATGCAAAGAAGATAGTGAGTGATGGAAGACTTGCGCGCTAAACGTTCAGAATCACCCAGAGTGTGGCTGTAAAATAAGCAATTTCCTACTTATCTCAGAATAGTTCAGATCTGCTTATTGAGCTTCATTCCCATTAATCGTCCATACGTGGGTATGCGAGGGTAAGAGAGAAAAGAAAAATGCTCCACATAGTGCAGTATCATCAAATACGATATGAAACAAGTGTCTCAATAAAATATGCAATAAATCCCTTCTCTTATCCACAAATGATAGATAATGGAGGCTTTACCGGTAAGCTTTAGTCTTCCAACATGTAGAAATAAACTCTTGATAGGGTTATTTCAGATTCGGTGCTCCAATTCCTCATAAAAACGCCAATATGTGAGAAAATAGAATAATATCCCACATAGCGTAATTCCATAAAAACACAATTTTTTTATTTCATAAACAATATGTATATAAATGAATAAATAAAAGCTTAGATAAGAAATGGAGGCGTTTACCAGATGGAGATTCCAACGAGAGCAAAAAAGATCTTAATGAAGTGCCAGGTACTGGATATTCTGGAACTCTGCTCGATTGCTGGATTCTCCGCTGGGACGTCGTGAACACTTCTACCAGATGATCCTCCTGTCACAAGCCAACGCGTATCGAGCCTAAAGCTCTTCGTCAGGGCTGGGTGGCAGTAGGATCTGAATACAGGGTTTTAAAACATGGAGGTCAAGTGCTTCCAGGTCAGAAGGTCAGACATAATTAATACAAAAGTTTTAACATATAAGCATACATAAATACATCTCCAATAATAAAAACACACGTATGAGCAACAGTTATGCAGTTTTGAAGACTTTCTTTTCTATATAAATGAGGACATTATTCTCAATGAGGAAATGTTCTGATCTGCTGTGCCCCTAACATAGTGTCCTTAAATACTTAAATGTAGCTCTTGTTCCTCATTAAATAAATCAGATATGTGGGGCTAGGAGAAAATTTATTAGTATACTGTCCTCGCGGTGGAACATATAATGGGGCCGGTGGAACGCACGCCGGGTCCGTGGCACGCATCTGGAACGTGAGATTCCGGAAGCAACGTACACTTCCGGTATCGCGTCTATTTCCTTTGTGTTTAGGTCCTGCAGTGGAATGCAGGCTAGTACCGGTGGAACGCACGTCAGACCATAAAATTGTCTGGGATGCGGATTCCCGGAAGTGGCTTGAACTGCATGTGTTTCTCTATTCCTTCTGTACGAGTCTTTTTAGTTCCGCTGTTAGAATAGTACACTATGGCCCTCATTCCGAGTTGTTCGCTCGCAAGCTGCTTTTAGCAGCATTGCACACGCTAAGCCGCCGCCTACTGGGAGTGAATCTTAGCTTAGCAAAATTGCGAAAGAAAGATCTCAAAATTGCGAATAGAAATTTCTTAGCAGTTTCTGAGTAGCTCGATACTTACTCTGCCACTGCGATCACTTCAGTCAGTTTCGTTCCTGGTTTGACGTCACAAACACACCCAGCGTTCGCCCAGACACTCCCCCGTTTCTCCAGCCACTCCTGCGTTTTTCCCAGAAACGGCAGCGTTTTTTTACACACACCCATAAAACGGCCAGTTTCCGCCCAGAAACACCCACTTCCTGTCAATCACAATCCGATCACCAGAACGAAGAAAAAACTTCGTAATGCCGTGAGTAAAATACCAAACTTCTTAGCAAATTTACTTGGCGCAGTTGCAGTGCGAACATTGCGCATGCGCAATTAGCGGAAAATCGCTGCGATGCGAAGAAAATTACAGAGCGAACAACTCGGAATGAGGGCCTATGACTTTTTGTCTAGAAGGTATAATTTTAAAAAGGGGAACAGATAATATTGAAAAAAGCATTAACATAAATGCATATATTAAAAAGATGTGTTACTTATTATTATATGCAAGCAGAGGCGGAACTACCGCCAGTGCAACCAGTGCATTGCGCTGGGGCCCGCCACTGTCCAGGGGCCCAAAGCATGTAATGAGTCAAACTGACTCATTACATGCTGCTATGTGCTGCGGGCAACTGCTGCCCGCAGCACACAGCCGCCCGCAGGACACAGGAGTTGGAGAGGAGCGTAGCGCAGCGGTCACGGCACGGGGGTAAGGAGGAGGAGGGAGGTGGAGGAGGGAGCCGCAGCAGCGGTGTGTTATTGGTTGAGGCGCTGCTGCTGCTGTCTTTCTGCTTCACTATAGGCTGTCTTACGAGAACAGCCTATAGTGAAGCAGAGGGACAGCAGCAGCAGCGCCTCAACCAATAACACACCGCTGCTGCGGCTCCCTCCTCCACCTCCCTCCTCTTCCTTCTCTCCTGCCCGGGATCTCTGCCAGAAGCTGCACCGAGGAGCCTGAGCCAGTGGAGACGGTAAGTATAATTCTGTCTGTCTGTCTGTCTTTTTGTCTATCTTTCTTTCCATGTGCAAAAAGGGGGACTGTCTGCCACAATGTCTAAAAAGGGGGAATCTGCCTGCCGCAATGTGTAAAAAGGGGGAATCTGCCTGCCGCAATGTGTAAAAAGGGGGAATCTGCCTGCCGTAATGTGTAAAAAGGGGGACACTTTGCTGCAATGTGTAAAAAAGGGGGAATTTGCCTGCCGCAATGTGTAAAAAGGGGGAATCTGCCTGACGTAATGTGTAAAAAGGGGGAATCTGCCTGACGTGATGTGTAAAAAGGGGGAATCTTTGCCGCAATGTGTAAAAAGGGGGAATCTGCCTGCCGCAATGTGTAAAAAGGGGGAATCTGCCTGACGTAATGTGTAAAAAGGGGGAATCTGCCTGACGTGATGTGTAAAAAGGGGGAATCTTTGCCGCATTGTGTAAAAAGGGGGAATCTGCCTGACGTAATGTGTAAAAAGGGGGAATCTGCCTGCCGTAATGTGTAAAAAGGGGGATGCTGTCTGCCGTAATGTGTAAAAAGGGCACGTTGTCTGCCGTTATGAGTAAAAAGGGCACGCTGTCTGCCGTTATGTGTAACAAGGGCACACTGTCTGCCGTTATGTGTAAAAAGTGTACGCTGTCAGCCGTTATGTGTAAAAAGGGCACACTGTCTGCCGTTATGTGTAAAAAGGGCACGCTGTCTGCCATTATGTGTAAAAAGTGTACGCTGTCTGCCGTTATGTGTAACAAGGGCACGCTGTCTGCCGTTATGTGTAAAAAGGGCACGCTGTCTGCCATTATGTGTAAAAAGTGTACGCTGTCTGCCGTTATGTGTAACAAGGGCACGCTGTCTGCCGTTATGTGTAAAAAGGGGACGCTGTCTGCCGGTATGTGTAAAAAGTGCACACTGTCTGGCGCTATGTGTAAAAAGGGAACGCTGTCTGCCGTTATGTGTAAAAATGGGGACACTGTCTGCCGTAATCTGTAAAAAGGGGACGCTGTCTGCTGTAATGTGTAAAAAGAAGAATCTGTCTGCCATAAGGTGTAAAAGGGTCTCTACCTGGTGTAGTGGTTCTACTGTGCGGCGTAATTTGAATAATGGAGACTACTGTGCACCGTTTTATGAATTGGTATTCTTTTGTGGCCACACTCCTTCCCCACGAAGCCACGCCACTATTTATTTTTGTGTGCGCCTACAGCGCGCACTGCCCCTGTTTTGCATGCAGGGGTGGGGCTCCGATGCCGTTTCTTGCACACAGTGCTAAAATGTCTAGTTACGGCACTGTTGCTAGGTATCCATTTCTCTGGCCCTGAGCAGGTCTCCCTCACCAGATACTCTCCAGGGGTGAGGGGGTGGACTTGAATGGGATGGGGGGGGGGGGGGCAAAGCATTTTGTCGCACCTGGGCCCACCGCCCGCTAGTTCCGCCACTGTATGCAAGTATAAATGAAGTGGGAGAAAGAAGGGAGATAGGGACATAGAGATGTATCCCAAAAACCAATAAATAAATAGAATATGTAAAGGATATACCCAAAGGGGAAATAAATAGACTAAAAGAGAAGAGAGGAAGCTACACCCTAGGACTATAATAATACTTCCAGGAACCACTTTAATTCGAAATCCAGGTTAAGTCCTTCTGGAGCCAAGGTTTTCAGTCTGTGAATCCATCTCATCTCGGTTTTTGCCAGCATCTTCTCCTCATTTCGTTCCTTCCAGTTGCTCTTAATAATGTCTAATGCTAAAAAGATGGTGATGGCTAATGTAGAGCAATTGTGTACAGCCTTAAAATGATTTGATAATAAATGTGTGGTGAAGCCTTTTCTGATGTTCCGGAGGTGCTCACCTAAGCGGGTTTTTAAAGCTCTGTTAGTTCTCCCAATATATATTAAGTTACAGCTGCATTGTATCAAATATACCACATTACTATGCTTTTTTAAATATTATCTGTTCCCCTTTTTTAAATTATACCTTCTAGACAAAAAGTCATAGTGTGCTATTCAAACAGCGGAACTAAAAAGACCCGTACAGAAGGAACAGAGAAACACATGCAGTTCAAGCCACTTCCGGGAATCCGCATCCCAGACAAGTTTTATGGACCTGGCGTGCTTTCCACCGATACTAGCCTACGTGCCACTGCAGTACCTAAACACAAAGGAAATAGACGCAATACCAGAAGTGTACGTCGCTTCTGGAATCTCACGTTCCAGATCCGTGCCATGGACCCGGCGTGCGTTCCACCGGCCCCATTATGCGTTCCACCGCGAGGACAGTATACTAATAAACTTTCTCCTAGCCCCACATATCTGATTTATTGAGCTACATTTAAGTATTTAAGGACACAATTTAGGGGTACAGCAGATCAGAGCATTTCCTCATTGAGAATAATGTCCTCATTTATATAGAAAAGAAAGTCTTCAAAACTGCATAACTGTTGCTCATATGTGTGTTTTTATTATTGGAGATGTATTTATGTATGCTTATATGTTAAAACTTTTGTATTAATTATGTCTGACCTTCTGACCTGGAAGCACTTGACCTCCATGTTTTAAAACCTTGTATTCAGATCCTACTGCCACACAGCCCTGACGAAGAGCTTTAGGCTCGATAAAGCTTGGATCATCCGGTAGAAGTGTTCACGACGTCCCAGCGGAGAATCCAGCAATCGAGCAGAGTTCCAGAATATCCAGTACCTGGCACTTCATTAAGATCTTTTTTGCTCTCGTTTGAATCTCCATCTGGTAAATGCCTCCATTTCTTACCTAAGCTTTTATTCATTTATATACATATTGTTTATGAAATAAAAAAATTATGTTTTTATGGAATTACGCTATGTGGGATATTATTCTATTTTCTCACATATTGGCATTTTTATGAGGATTTGGAGCACCGAATCTGAAATAACCCTATCAACAGTTTATTTCTACATGTTGGAAGACTAAAGCTATCCGGTAAAGCCTCCATTATCTATCATTTGTGGATAAGAGAAGGGATTTATTGCATATTTTATTGAGACACTTGTTTCATATCGTATTTGATGATGCTGCACTATGTGGAGCATTTTTCTTTTCTCTCTTACCCTCGTATAACCACGTATGGCCGATTAATGGGAATGAAGCTCAATAAGCAGATCTGAACTATTCTGAGATAAGTAGTAATTTGCTTATTTTACAGCAACACTCTTTGGGTGATTCTGAACGTTTAGCGCGCAAGTCTTCCATCACTCACTATCTTCTTTGCATATTCACCTTGGTTATCGGGTATAACCAGGACGGAAGACAGCTGCTGCTTTAATTTTGCACCAATAGGGTATCTCTGCATCAATTTCATTGTTACAATTTACATATGTAATTTGACATTCAGGACTATGTACAGTGGGGATCGAAAGTTTGGGCACCCCAGGCAAAAATTCATTTTAATGTGCAAAAAGAAGCCAAGGAAAGATGGAAAAATCTCCAAAAGGCATCAAATTACAGATTAGACATTCTTATAACATGTCAAAAAATGTTTGATTTTATTTCCATCATTTACACTATCAAAAGAACAGAAAACAAAAAATGGCGTCTTCAAAAGTTTGGGCACCCTGCAGAGTTAATACCTTGTACTGCCCCCTTTGGACAGCTGAGACCTGGCAGTGTCATGGATTGTTCTCAATCATCGTCTGGAAAGACCAGGTGATGTCAATCTCAAAAGTTTTAAAAGCCCAGACTCCTCTGACCTTGCTCCAACAATCAGCACCATGGGTTCCTCTAAGCAGTTAGATAGAACACTGAAACTGAGAATAGTTGACACTCACAAAGCAGTAGAAGTCTATAAGAAGATAGCAAAGCGTTATCAGATGCCCATATCCTCTGTTCGGAATGTAATTAAGAAATGGCAGTCATCAGGAACAGTGGAAGTTAAAGCAAGATCTGGAAGACCAAGAAAAATATCAGACAGAACAGCACGCAGGATTGTGAGAAAAGCAAGTCAAAATCCACGTTTGACTGCACGATCCCTCCAGGAAGATCTGGCAGACACTGGAGTTGTGGTACACTGTTCCACTATAAAGAGATACTTGTACAAATATGGTCTTCATGGAAGAGTCATCATAAGAAAACCTCTTCTACGTCCTCACCACAAAAATCAGCGTCTGAAGTTTGCAAATGAACATATAGACAAGCCTGATGCATTTTGGAATAAAGTTCTGTGGACCGATGAGGTTAAAATAGAACTTTTTGGCCGGAATGAGCAAAGGTAAGTTTGGAGAAGGAAGGGCACAGAATTTAATGAAAAGAACCTCTGTCCAACTGTTAAGCATGGGGGTGGATCAATCATGCTTTGGGGTTGTATTGCAGCCAGTGGCACAGGGAACATTTCACGAGTAGAAGGAAAAATGGATTCAATAAGATTCCAGCAAATTTTGGACGCTAACTTGATGCCATCTGTGAAAAAGCTGAAGTTAAAGAGAGGCTGGCTTCTACAAATGGATAATGATGCTAAACACACCTCAAAATCCACGGTGGATTACATCAAGAGGCGTAAATTGAAGGTTTTGCCATGGTCTTCACAATCTCCTGACCTCAACATAATTGAAAATCTATGGATAGACCTTAAAAGAGCAGTGCGTCACAGACAGCCCAGGAATCTCAAAGAACTGGAAGACTTTTGTAAGGAAGAATGGGCGAAGATACCTCAAATAAGAATTGAAAGACTCTTGGCTGGCTACAATAAGCGTTTACAAGCTGTGATACTTGCCAAAGGGGCAGTACAAGGTATTAACTCTGTAGGGTGCCCAAACTTTTGCAGATGCCATTTTTTTGTTTTCTGTTCTTTTGATAGTGTAAATGATGGAAATAAAATCAAACTTTTTTTGACATGTTATAAGAATGTCTAATCTGTAATTTGATGCCTTTTGGAGATTTTTCCATCTTTCCTTGGCTTCTTTTTGCACATTAAAATAATTTTTTGCCTGGGGTGCCCAAACTTTCGATCCCCACTGTATATGATTATATGGAATGTATTAATTTCTGCCATATCAGCAATGTTAGTCAGCTATCCCTTTAGTTATTAATATATTTGGAATACTCCCTAAGAAAACATAGTTCTGATTGTGTGTTTTTTCAGATGTGCTGATTATGAATAATATCAGCAGCTACTCTGTGTGTCAGTTCTTTCTCCCCTGAATGCAGGAGATACATTGATACACAGTTAAAGTAGATTGAACTGCAACAACTACTAAGAATTTAGCAACAATTGTAGCAGTAGGATACTGGATGGATGGATGGATGAATGAATCGGGTCTGCTGATTGCTGAAATATATTTAATTGTTCAATAGTGCTTTTTGCAATATATACAGCACGAGTATCCTATACCCACTTTTATTATATTAATTAAAAGTTAAGTTTTATTATTATGGTTGTACTGAAGCTAATCTAATATATGCAGGATCAGTTTGAGTACTTCCTAAAAAAGAGAGTCTGGTGCCTTTTCTTTTTGGCCGATTTGTGTTTGCGTTTTCTTCTCCTGCTTGGATGAATTTTCTCAAGGTACAGTACTCTGGTTGCCTCCCATAATAATTAGCCCTAGTGTGTATATGAATGTGTAAGTGATAGAAAACATAGATTATAAACTCCACTGGGGCAGGGATTGATGTAACTTGCTGCACAATACTGTATGTGTGCTCTATATAAATAACTGGTAATAAATAATTATTGGGGTCATGTTTGATGTAATTATCACAGTTACTGTATCTTTATGAAACAGTATGTTTTAGTGTGTGTAAGTTTAGAAAGAAAAGGAGTAATGCCAGCCAGGGCTGGAAAAACACACTTTAAAGATGGGTTAATTTAAGAAATTAAGAGGAATAATCAATCTATTTACTGTGGCATGTAGCAAATGTCTAATGTTTATGCAGGTACAACACAACCTGCTCTGTGGAAAAAAACATCCAAGAGCTGCTGCAGTTTAGTTACTTGCAGTGACATTTACCCAGGCTTCCTGTCAGAATGCATTACAGCAACAACCATATGGGTTCAGTATTAGCTACAATTACAGCATAGGTTGGAAGTAAATAAACATAAGTGGTGGAAAAACAAAGCTATTTTCTAATTTATGAAGCTGATAATGGATAAATATTTACTTGTATGCTCTCCTGTTATAAACTAACAAGGCAGGTGAGTAATATAGCACAACCTAGCTGTACAGGCAACTTTTGCTACATATGAGGAATAGTAACATTACTAGATTTCAGTTTGTTTATTTTTTTAAACAAACTGTTTTGATCTATAAAATTTCAAGGGATGATCCAATTCTCAGATTTAAATAAACTCTTTCCATGTACTTTTTTGCCATTGGTTTTTATGGGGTGGTCTTCAGTATGCCGGCTGTCGGGATCCCGGCGCACAGTATACCGGCGCCGGGATCCTGACAGCCGGCATACCGACACTTATTCTCCCTCGTGGGGGTCCACGCCCCCCCTGGAGGGAGAATAAAATAGCGTAGCGTGCATAGCGCGCCACCGTGCCCGCAAGGGGCTTATTTGCGCTCGCCACACTGTCGGTAAGCCGGCGGTTGGGCTCCCGGCGCCGGTATGCTGGTCGCCGGGAGCCCAACCGCCGGCATACCATAGTGAACCCGTTTTTATGGGATGCAGTTACGTTATCAGCGATGATTAGCTAGGTCCAAATAAAGTTCTCCATACAATGCAATCTGCACTTCTGCAAAGGCCTTCACATCTGCTACCACTCAAGCTGTTCCCAGGCAACAAATGTATACTTCCAAATGTACAGTAGGCCGGTTCTAGACATAAATTGAGAGGCTTAGGGGTCTATTTACTAAGCCTTGGGTGGAGATAAAGTCTCTGGAGATAAAGTACCAGCCAATCAGCTCCTAACTGTCATTTTTCAAACACAGCCTGTGACATGGCAGTTAGGAGCCGATTGGCTGGTACTTTATCTCCAGCGACTTTATCTCCATCCAAGGATTAGTAAATAGACCCCATAGTTCTCAAGGAGCAAATAGAAATGGCACAGAATCAGGGCCATATAAATTGCATGTACAGCCAGGGCAGCCATCAGGAGGGGGGGGACTGTGGGGACTGGTGTCCCGGGCCCTTACCAAGAGGGGGGCCCACCCCTGGCTCCTACCATCAACACCTGTAGAGATGCACCAGTCTGTGAATCAACAGCAGACTGATGCGCAGGGAGGAGTTCCTAAAACAAGCCTTATCTGGGCATCAGCTCTCTGTGAACCAATCTCGTAGGTCTGCAACATCACAATGTATGACATCACATGGGGGGGAGCAGTGCTGCTGAATTTTTTTTTTTGGGGGGAGGGGCCCTGTCTATTTTGTCAGTCCCAGGCCCCACAATTTCTGATGGCAGCCTTGTGTACAGCGCTAGGCTGCTCTGCACTGTGGCCTATGAATCAATGTGTAGAAACATACTGTAGCTTAGCACACTTTTAAACTTTGCAACTCTTTTGTGGTTTATATTGAGGGAATTTCTTCCATCCTGATTGATCCACTTGGAAAGTTTTTAGAAATCTGCTATCTTGTGAAAAGCAAGTTCTTCTTTTTTGTCTGTTATGCATAACCATGTGTTTTATGAAAGCTGCTAATTAAAAAGTATCTCTTTTAGTAGCATACAGGAAACAAATATTTAGTAAATAGAGGAAAACAGGCAACAAATGTAAACTAATAATCATTTCAAAATACTGTCAAATGTGTTCATAAAAATAGGGCAAAACCAATAATTGAAAAAAATATATATATTAATTACTGTACTGTAGCTTGTTACTTGAGTAGATGTACACCAAAAGTATATATACTTTTAGCAAATAATTTTGTTGTATTGTTTTTGTTTTGTGTTTCATATTGGGATTTGATGTCACATGAGGCTCCAGTAAGCACTAACATAGTAACATAGTAACATCGTTTCTGAGGTTGAAAAAAGACAATTTTTCCATCGAGTTCAGCCTGTTAGTGATCTCCTACACTAGTATTTTTAAACTAATTTTAACTGGTGAATGTTTAGCCGTAAACTAAAATACTCCTTTGTTTAATTTATTTTATTTTTTTAATGATATAGTACATGATTTACCCACCATAACCCTGTATATCCTTCATGATTAGGAATTTATCTAGCCCATTCTGAAAAGCAATGACCGAGTCTGCCATTACTATTCTCTCAGGTAGGGAATTCCAAATATGTATCTTCCTTACAGTGAAGAAAGCTTTCCGTCTCTGTGTGCGAAATCTCATCTCCTCTAACTTAAGCTGGTGTCCACATGTACTTTGTGATGATCTTACCAAAAACAAATCCCCCACTAGCTCTATGTATTGACCCATATATATTTGTAAATGTTATTCATGTCCCCTCTCAATCTCCTTTTTTCCAGTGTAAACATGCCTAGCCTATCAAGCCTTTCCTCATATTCTAGCATCTCCACCCCCTTAATCAGTGTGGTTGCCTGTCTCTGAACTTTTTCTAGTTCCATGATATCTTTTTTGAAGTATGGTGCCCATAATTGTGCACAGTATTCGAGATGTGGCCTCACTAGTGATTTGCATAATGGGTGTATAACACTCTCATCCCTTGCATCAATTCCCCATTTAATGCATGCTAATACCTTGATTGCCTTATTTGCTGCATTCCTACTTTGGGTACTACTGCTGAGTTTGTTATCTATGTCAACACCTAAATCTTTTTCCAGTACAGAATCCCCCAGTTTTTCCCCATTTAGTATGTAGGTAGTATTTTTGTTCTTGCTACCAAAGAGCATTACATTACATTTGTCTCTATTGAACTTCATTCTCCATTTTGCTGCCCATGTTTCCAGTTTGAATAAGTTGTTCTGAAGAGACTGAGCATCCTCCACCGAATTTATAACCATACACAGTTTGGTATCATCTGCAAAAATTTACATTGTGCTCTCTAGATCTACCTCTAGATTGTTTATGAAAATGTTGAACAATAGCGGTTCAAGTACAGACCCCTGTGGCACACTACTGAGTACTTCAGTCCATTTTTTAAGAGTTCCATTTACCACCACTCGCTGCTCCATTTAATCCAACTAATTGCTAACCCAAGTGCATATTGCGCTAACTAGCCCAAGTTCTCTTAATTTGCAGATAAGTCTCATGTGATGTACTGTATCAAAAGATTTTGCAAAGTCTAAAATGATTACATCCACCTCTTTACCCTGATCTAGGTTTGCACTAACTGTTTAATAAAAGCCTATTAAGTTAGTCTGACATGATCTATCCTTAACAAATCCACGTTGGTTCTTATTAATAACCTTATTGGTGTCAAGGAACTCATATATTCTATCACTTAAAATCCCTTCCCGTAATTCCCCACTATACTGTAGATGTAAGACTTACTGGTCTATAATTACCCGGTTCAGATTTAGTCCCATTTTTAAATATCGGCACTAATTCTGCTGTACGCCAGTCTTTGAGAACCATGGGTGATGTAACTGAGTTGATGAAAATCAAGCACAGGGGTCTTGCTAATTCGGAGTGTAGCTCCATGAGAAAACTTCGGTGAATTCTGCTGGAACCAGGTGACTTTTTGATATTAATCTTTTTTAATCGGCCACAGACTACTTCCTCACTTAAATAAACAGCAGTGGGAGATTATCATTGCTGAGGTTATATGTCAATCCCGCCATCTGGCCCTCTCCTGTGAATACTGACAAGAAAAACTTGTTTACTTTTTCTGCTATGTCATTGTCATCTTTGATTAAGATGCCCAACTTGCCTTTTAAGGGGCCTATACTATCTTTCTTTATTCTTTTGCTGTTGATGTAGTTAAAAAACTTTATTGGGTTTGATTTACTTTCGTTTGCTATTAACTTTTCCGTTTCTACTTTAGATGCTCTGATTTCTTTTTTGCAGATTTGTTACAATCCTTATAGTACTGGAATGATGCCGCCTTCCTGTGTGATTTATACTTTTTGAACGCTCGCCTCTTTTTGGCCACTAGTTCCTTAATCTTTTTGTTAAGCCACATTGGTTTGGAATTATTACCCTTTGTTTGCTGCCCATGGGAATAAACCCCAGTCAATATCCCTTAACAGATCTAGGGCCTAATTCAAACCTAATTGCAGCAGGAAAGATTTTCTCTAATGGGCAAAACCATGTGCACTGCAGGTGTGGCAGATATAACATGTGCAGAGAGAGTTAGATTTGTGTGTTATATTGTTTCTGGCTTGCGGGGGAGGAGGGGGGGCAGGGAAGGGGTGGGGGGCCGCAGGGCTGCTGCGGGCGCTGACCGGCCTCGCCGCAGGTCCCTCCTAGCGGGCGGAGTTGGCTCCGATCTGCGGGGGTTCGGAGAGCGACAGCAGCGTTGGCGCCGACGGCCAGTCCCTCGGTAGAGACGGGCGCCCCCCCCCCTTTTTTTTTCCGCCAAGGCGGACGGATCGGCAGACGTCGGCCCCCTGGTGACGCCGTCGGGCGTCATGCGCGTAGGCGCGCGCGGGCCCCGGCTGGGGGCACCGGGGAGCCGGCGCCGTGGTTCGGGCCAGTAAGAGCCCCTCCGGAACTCTGGCATTGGCTCTGGCCAAGGTGGGCACGGCATTACGGCCACTGGCTGCGGCTACATCACCAGGGGTAGCGGCAAGCTCCGACGCGGCCGCGATGGAAGGCGGGTCCGGAAGGCGGTCAGCTTCAGCGGCGCGGCAAATTGCCACGCCTGCAGGGAGCTCAGAGAGGCCGCCGCAGACCTGGAGCACTGTCCGGAACAGGACGGGCAGGGACGCGCTGCGGGGACAACCCCCTCACGAGTTGATCGGCATGCGCCGCAGTTGTTTCCTGTGTCTTTCGCCCCTTTTCTCTCCTGCAGGGGATCGCGGCGAAGTGGAGATGGTGGAGTATGAGTAAGAAGACGTCGGTTCTGCCACGCCGGAGGATTCCGTGTCTGTGCAGTCGACGGGTTCAGGTGAGGTGTTACAGTCGGTAGCGGGCTCATCCACGAGTCCCAGTTCTCGCAGCTTTTCCTCTTCCTCCTTTTCCTCTGCTCTGTCGTCGCAGGCGTCCGAAGTCAGTAGCGCGACTAGGGCGAGGAATCAGACGACTAAATTCGCCAAAAGGGCAGCGGGGCAGCTGGGAGCTTGAAGAGGCGTAAGCGGATTAGAGAGGAAGCTCGCAGGGCCAAGAAACGCAGCGATTTGCACGGGTTTGTTCGCTGCGACTACACTGCAGTGATGCGGGGCCTGCGGGATAGCGGCCGTAGGAAGATTCGCAGTGGGACTTCGTGCATGTGTTCGTCTATACGAAGGAAGCGAAGAAGGAGTATAGGTCGGCGGCTGCAAAGAGGGACATCGGGCCCGAGGCCTTCCGTACCTTCGATAACTGGCTGGCCGGTTTTTGGGTCTTCGCGGCGTGCTACCTGAAAGATAGGCCGGTCGAGCACAGGAACGTGATTCGGTACATGCTTCTCATACATGACTTGCAGCGCACTTCTTCGGGATCGGAGTGGCGTAGGTAGAAGCAGGATGGTTAGCGGGTCATGGGCTTTGGGTTCAAGGACGGCTAGGTCTGGCTCAAAGTCACTCGGGCTGCGCAGCAGACGGAGGAGCCCCGGAAGCCGGGGGCGGACGGGCACCACCGCGCAGGGTCGTCCGCCCAGGGGTAAGGCGCGGACGGCGGATCGGCCAAATCCAGCCTCCTCCTGCTTCAAAGGCAGTCGTCAAGGTACCCGGGGTAAGCAAACTTATCCCAGGCAGGCCACGGGCGGGAGCGCTCCACAGAGCTCCAACGCCAATTGCTTTAGAAACGATGGGCAAGGGGTTAAATTGGTATCCAAATAGGGCGGATGCAAAATTTCTGTTTTCCGGTTTTAGTTTTGTTTTCGCGTGCCTGTTGCGAGCGAGGTGTCGGTTCGGGCCCAGTGGATACGGAGGTCATCTCTCCAGTGGGGGTGGTTCCGAGGAAGACTCCGGGCGCTTTTCGGCTTATTCAACATCTTTCTTACCCATCGGGGACGGCGGTCAATGACGTGAGGCCGCCGGATCATGGTTCGGTGGTTTATCAGTCGTTTGACGAGGCATTGGCGCTGGTCCGCAGTTACGGGACTGGGGCACTCATGGCTAAGATTGAGGTTGAGTCCGCTTTTCGGTTGCTGCCGTTACGTCCGGACTCATTCCGTTAGGGGGTTTTGGATCGGAGCGGAGTATTTCATCGGCAACGGTTTGCCGAGGGGGTGTTCCGTTTCATGCTCGTTTTCGAACGGTTTAGCACGTTTCTACACTGGTGCGTGGAGTCTTCGCCAAGGGGTCATGGGGTCGCCCATTACCTCAATGACTTCCTGTGTGCGGGGCGGCACATTCAGCACGGTGCGGCGACTTGCTGGTCGGCATCCGAGCCCTGTTTTTCCACTTCGGCGTTTCAGTGGACGAGGAGAAAACTGAGGGACCGTCCTCCTGTTTGTCCTTTTGGGGATCGATTTCGACACAGCGGCAGGATCGGGTCGGTTGCATCGGGACAAGGTGGTGAAGCTCCGCGAAGATAGTGGCCGGTTCGAAGGGTCGCGTAAGATCACACTGCCGGAAGCTGGAAAGGGTGACTGCGGGGTGTGCCAGACCACATCATTTCGTGCGATGATCCTCCGAGATTAAAGGGGATGGAGAAATATGGGCCTCATTCCTGGAGGATTTCAACGGGGGTGTATATGGCAGGCTCCAACGGTGGTCAGCGCTAGGTTGCAGTTGTTCACCGACGCGGCTGGGGCCTCTGGATACGGATGTTATCGGGAGGGATCTTGGTGCGCGGCTTCGTGGTCGGCATCGCGAAGGCGTAACCAGGGACCTTTTGCTTCTGGAGTTTTTTCCCCATTATGGGGGCGCTGGAGGTTTGGGGCGAACGGCTGGCTCCTCGCAGCATCTTGTTTAGATGTGACAATCTGGGCGTTGGCGCATGCGATAAATAACAAGGGGGCGAAGTCGCTGTCATTCTGCGGGTGCTGGGACAGTTGCTGTAGACATGCCTACGTCGGAACGTGTGGTTCCGCGCGCAACATGTGCCGGGGCTGGAGAACGGAATTGCCGACACTCTGTCACGAGGGCAGTGGGAAAGTTTTTGTTTGTTGGCACCGGAGGCCGACGAACATGGTGTTCAGTTTCCCGGTTATGTTGGGAGGTGATCGGGACGGATTGGAGGGTCTTGCGTTGCGGTCAGTCGCGCCAGCCACGCTTAAGCCGCAAGCTTGGAGCGAGTAGGAGGAGTTTGTTTAAGGACGAATTCAGCAAGGTAAGAGCGGGCATCGGAGGATGCTTTCTTTTATTTGGCAGCTGTATGTTTCGGGTAGGTCCAGAGCGGTGGTATCCCGATACTTGGCCAGGATTTCGTTTTTCAGCAGAATAAAGGGCGTCCCCGACGTGGCTAAGAGCGGGATTCTGTTGTAGGCGATGAAAGGATGGGCGCGAGTCGCGCCGACGCCGCCTGACGGGAGGAGGCCCATTGATGCGGCCTTGTTGCTGGATGTCATCAGGGCGGTTAGAGGTGTCGCGTCGTCCATGTTTTGAATTGCGGGTGTTCTTCAGTTTGGCGTGCTCAATGGCTTACCACGGGGCTTTTAGGGTTTCGGAACTAGTAGCGCCTTCTAAGCGAGCAGATTCGCGCATACTGGTCGGGGACGTGGTGGTGGGTGAGAAGTCCTTGCTTTGCAGATTGCGGCGCTCTAAGACGGACCAAGTGGGGAGAGGTCAATGGGTCACCTTGGTTCCGGCTCCTGGGGAGAGCATTTGCCCAGTGAGGTTGGCGGTGCAATATGAGGCAGTACGGCCCGACGGTCGGGGGTCATGGCCGCTGCACTATGACGGGCTGCCGGTGACGAAGTATCTATTTCATGGGATGCTGGGTCGCTGTCTTGCGAGCTTGGGCCTTCCACCCGCTGCGTTCGGGACGCATTCCTTCCGCATAGGGGCTGCGACGTCGGCTGCAGCGACGGGATTTTACATGGCTGAGATCCAGGCAGTGGGGCGATGGAAGTCGTCAAGTTACAGACGGTATATGCGCCCCGTTGCATGAGATGTTAGCTCGCGCGTACTTGTGTGTCAATTCCAGTCGTTTAATCATGTTATTACAGTTCAGTACGTTATGGTGTTGTGCGTTTGTCTTCCCCTTTTTATCCTACTCAGGGATTAGCTACTCGCCGTTGCTGGCATGAGCCGGCAGCGGGGGTCTGGAGTTATTTTGCAATTTTTTGCCTGACTTGACGGACTGAATTCTAATCCACAATTCGGCTAATCTGTTTTAATCAGAGTCCCTCAGCAGGTCTGTATGCTTTCACCTCCAGCTGAGTTATTACATGTTTTACCCCTTCCCCCCCCCCCTTTTTTGGTTATTTTCATCTTTCCCATTTGTGTGTTCATGTTAGGCTTCAAATTGGCTGATTGCTCGTGCAGATCGGCTAGGCCGAGACTGCTGCAATATACGACAGCAAAATTTTTCTTTTTGGCAGATCCTTCAGGTTAATGCAGTAGATTAAACGATGGTACAGATGATTAGTATCCACTTTTACCCCCTTTTTTCCTCCTCTTCAGGTTGGTTGGAAGATGACTTGCCTATTTGGGTGGTTGGCCACTCTTATGTGTATTGGGCCGCCCAGTTTTGGCCTCGCAGGGGGCACAGATGTTTCCTAGGGCTCGAGAAGTTCGTTGGCTTGGTTGGCAACGGATGATGGGACGGAGTGGAGAAGTAGACTAGTGAGTCAGGCCAGCAAGCATGTAGCCCTAGGGTGTTGGTTGTCCATTTAGGTGGCAACGACCTGGGGAAGAGGACTTCTTTGGAGATGCGGTGGGCCACGATACAGGATCTGGCAAGTTTGGCCGCAGCAGTGGACCAATTGTATATTGGTGTTCTCCTTGATGGTGCCAAGGTTGAGTTGGCAAGGTGTGGCGGACGGTCGCGAAATTGAGGAGGCCAGGCAGAAGGGGAATGGACCAATTGTATATTGGTGTTCTTTTTGATGGTGCCAAGGTTGAGTTGGCAAGGTGTGACGGACGGTCGCGAAATTGAGGAGGCCAGGCAGAAGGTGAATGGGGCGGTGGCGAAGTGGGTTGTCCCACGGAGGCCAAGTGGTTCGCCACCCTAGGATTCAGTTCAGAGACAAAGTCACCTTCTTCGGCCTGATGGTGTGCATCTATCCAATGAGGGGATGATGTTTTTTCCTGGAGGATCTGTTCCTAGGGTTGCTGGAGTTAGGGTGAGGTTATGGTGGCGGTGCGAAGACTCTGGGAAGGAGTTTTTCGCTGTTGGCGGAAAAGAACGGCAGTTGGTGGTTGTATGGTAAGCTGTAGTGATTTACAGTTTGATTTGGTTTAGGTGCACTCACCTCCATCGACTTATTGGCCGCTTGACCACCCGTCCGGGAAGGCAGCGGCAGGGCACCCAGGAGCGGTGGGTAGTCACTGTGGGGGTGGAGTTGTCACCTATTACCGGTTTTTGATAGTTGTAGTAAAATTAGGATGGTTTCGAATTTTTAGTATTTTACGGTTAATTTAGGTTAGTAGAGCCGTTCTTTTTGCTGCCACCATATGCCGGCTGTATCGGCATCTTAACAAAGTTTTCATTTACAGGTTTGCTATGGTTAGGGTCAAATAAATAGCTAGCAATTTTTCTGCCAAATTCAAGTCTCCGTGTCTTAATTTATTGGGTTTAGAGGTAACGAATGCTGTACTTGGAATGAACGGGTCCACCAAATGTCACTAGGATGTTTAGGAGAGAGAATTGACAGCATAGGAAAGGAATGAGTTAAACATCTTGTGAGGGGTGGACCTAGCTGGAAGGAAAGTGCAGCCCTTTGGGAAAAGGGGAGGGTTAGTATATATAGGGAAGGATAGACATTTTGTCTCTCTCTTGTTGGTGAAATTGCCTCTATAACTCCCACCAGCCTTTTCTTCTTATAGAACATTAATAAGGGAGAACAAGTCAAGGATACCTAAAAATACAGCAATAACCCATATGTTAATGAGAAAAAAAGTCATACAGTACTGTAGGTTAAATACAGGTCATTTAAGTCTCAAAATAAAATAAATAAATAAATAAATACATTACTTGAACCTCCAACTTGTTCAGTAAAATTGAGGAGTCTTTTAAAAAAGGTTTATTGGAAATTTATTTTATTTTTTGTTTGTTGTCTGTCTTGACATTAACAGATAGGGTATTATAATATGGCAACCAAATAGAAAAAAAAAATGTCTGCTTTTTATATCTACGGTAAATTATTTCCAGTCAATATGATACAGATACACAAGTCTATGTAACATTAATGATATAGAGGGGGTCCCTAGTTACACCCACTAAGACAATATGGGTGCATCCATAACTTTATATTGTGAAGTCTTAACTCCTTTAGGGGGTGTTGAGGGAGCCCACACCCTATTAATAGTGTATACCAACTTGAGGTCACAATTAATATAATTTTGGAACAGGAGTCAAAAACTATGCACATTATCACAAGACCACATGGAGTGCATGTGGTCCATATACTGTAGGACAGGATGCTTTCTGTCAGTATCCTGACATCGGCATCCAGCCTGCCAGAATGCCAGCAATGGGGCGAGCGCTATGAGTCTATGCAGGCTCGTTGTGCTTGCCACACTGAGGGCATGGTTGCTTGCGGTACTTGCCACAGGATCTATTCCCACTCTATGGGTGTCGGGGACACCCATGAGTGGGAATAGCCCCTGTGAGCCAGGATTCCAGCTGGCGGCATTGCTGGCTGGCAGGCTTCCGGCTTCAGTATGATGACCGCCGGGATCCCGACAGCCGGCAAATTGATTGCCTCCCACACAAGTAATATTCTGTTGCCATGGAGTGTAATAAGAGTGTTGCTAGAGTTTATAATTCCTCTTGTCTTAAGAAGCAGAGATTAATAATTTGTTTAACCGCACGCATGCCCCTACATTATCAAGCAAAGAAACTTATGGGACAGAAGAGTACCATTTAGCCATACCATCTGAGAGAGCATTTCAGATCAGGCATTGTCTAGTGTGTATATACTGTAATAGAAGAGGTAGAATATGGCCTAAGTGGCTGATTACACAGTAACTTATATAATTTGAGTGTGTGTGAACAGGTCCTGTAGAAGGACAGCAGCAGACTGTCATTGACTGACAGTCTGCTGCTCTCTGGAATGTGAGGAGGGGGTGGCAACGACCACAGTTTGAGAAAACAGAGGTGTGTCACCACCATTTAGGGGGAGGGAAGAGGCCAGGAATCTCTGTCATAGCGCAGAGATTTCCTGGCCTTTGTGATAGGTGGCTTGCACGATGGTGGGTGAGAGATACGATGCTGCGTCCTATGATGCAGGTTGGATCACTCCTGCAGCAGGGGGTGTCTGCTTGTAATAGATGCCGCCTGCAGCATTACCATATAGTGCTATCACTGCTGATTCCAAGGAATGATAGCACCCCCAACCACATCTGAATCAGGCCCAGAATGTCTAATAAGAAGGTCAAGGGCAAGATTACAAATCAAGGGAGAGAGGAGATACCCTGGCCTGGTACTGTACCTCTATAAATAGGAAAATGATTTATGATCTTACCATTGATTATGAGATAAGCCACGGGATATCAATAAAGAATATACAACAAACACACAAATTCAGGGCCAAAGTATTGCATATGAAGAGCTCTAAGAATATGTGACCTGGTCAAATGTCTTATCAGCATCACAATTAATAACTATGTCATGTCTACGGTTCTGCAGATGGGATTATGTGAGAGCTGCCACATAGAGTCAAACATTATGCACCAAGGTACACCCTTGAACAAATTAGAGATGTGCAGCGGGCATTTTTCGGGTTTTGTGTTTTGGTTTTGGATTCGGCTCCACGGTCATGTTTTGGATTCGGGCGCATTTTGGCAAAACCTCCCTTAAGAATTTTTGTCGGATCCGGGTGGGTTTTGGATTCAGGTTTTTTTTTTTTAAAACCCTCAAAAACAGCTTAAGTCATAGAATTTGGGGGTGATTTTGATCCTATAGTATTATTAACCTCAATAACCATAATTTCCACTCATTTCCAGTCCATTCTGAACACTTCACACCTCACAGTATTATTTTTAGTCCTAAAAGAGGTCGCTGGATGACAAAGCTAAACAACCCAAGTGGGCGGCACAAACACCTGGCCCATCTAGGAGTGGCACTGCAGTGTCAGGCAGGATGGCACTTAAAAAAATAGTCCCCAAACAGCACATGATGCAAAGATAAATAAATAAAAAAGAGGTGCAAGATGGAATTGTCCTTGGGCCCTCCCACCCACCCTTATGTTGTATAAACAGGACATGCACACTTTAACAAACCCATCATTTCAGCGACAGGGTCTGCCACACGACTGTGGCTGAAATGATTGGTTGGTTTGGGCCCCCACCAAAAAAGAAGCAATCAATCTCTCCTTGAACAAACTGGCTCTACAGAGGCAGGATGTCCACCTCCTCCTCATCGTCCGATTCCTTACCCCTTTCACGGTGTACATCCCCCTCCTCACAGAGTATTAATTCGTCCCCACTGGAATCCACCATCACAGGTCCCTGTGTACTTTCTGGAGGCAATTGCTGGTAAATGTCTCCACGGAGGAATTTATTATAATTAATTTTGATGAACATCATCTTCTCCACATTTTCTGGAAGTAACCTCCTACACCGATCGCTGACAAGGTTACCGGCTGCACTAAACACTCTTTCGGAGTATACACTGGAGGGGGGGGGGGGCAACTTAGGTAAAATAAAGCCAGTTTGTGCAAGGGCCTCCACATTGCCTCTTTTTCCTGCCAGTATACGTTTGGACTGTCTGACATGCCTACTTGGATGCTGTCACTCATATAATACTCCACCATTCTTTCAATGGTGACAAAATCATATGCAGTGATAGTAGACGACATGTCAGTAATCGTTGGCATGTTCTTCAGTCCGGACCAGGTGTCAGTTTTCACTCCTGACTGCCCTGCATCACCGCCAGTGGGTGGTTTTGGAAATTTAAACCTTTTCCTGGCAGTTCCACAGGCGGTAGAAAATGAAGGAGGAGCTATTGACGGGTCACGTTCCACTTGACTTGACAAGTGTCTCACCAGCAGGTCTTTGAACATCTGCACACTTGTGTCTGCCAAAAAGAGAGATAAAGCATAGGCTTTAAACCTAGGATCGAGCATGGTGGCCAAAATGTAGTGCTCTGATTTCAACAGATTAACCACCCGTGAATCCTGGTTAAGCGAATGAAGGGCTCCATCCACAAGTCCCACATGCCTAGCGGAATCGCTCCGTTTTAGCTCCTCCTTCAATTTCTCCAGCTGCTTCTGCAACAGCCTGATGAGGGGAATGACCTGACTCAGGCTGGCAGTGTCTGAACTGACTTCATGTGTGGCAAGTTCAAAGAGTTGGAGAACCTTGCACAACATTGAAATCATTCTCCACTGCGCTTGAGTCAGGTGCATTCCCCCTGCTTTGCCTATATTGTAGGCAGATGTATAGGCTTGAATGGCCTTTTGCTGCTCCTCCATCCTCTGAAGCATATAGAGGTTTGAATTCCACCTCGTTACCACCTCTTGCTTCAGCTGATGGCAGGGCATGTTCAGAAGTGTTTGCTGGTGCTCCAGTCTTCGGCACGCGGTGGCTGAATGCCGAAAGTGGCCCGCAATTCTTCGAACCATCGACAGCAACTCCTGCACGCCCCTGACATTTTTTTTAAAATTGTGCACCACCAAATTCATTGTACTGTATGTGCAAAACATGGGACGTGCTGGAATTTGCCCACATGTAATGCACGCACAATATTAGTGGCATTGTCCGATGTCACAAATCCCCAGGAGAGTTCAATTGGGGTAAGACAATCTGCGATGATGTTCCTCAGTTTCTGTAAGAGGTTGTCAGCTGTGTGCCTCTTATGGAAAGCGGTGATACAAAGCGTAGCCTGCCTAGGAACGAGTTGGCATTTGCGAGATGATGCTACTGGTGCCACCGCTGTTGTTGCTGCGGGAGGCAATACATCTACCCAGTGGGCTGTCACAGTCATATAGTCCTTAGTCTGCCCTGCTCCACTTGTCCACATGTCCGTGGTTAAGTGGACATTGGGTACAACTGCATTTTTTAGGAAACTGGTGACTCTTTTTCTGATGTCTGTGTACATTCTCGGTATCGCCTGCCTAGAGAAGTGGAACCTAGATGGTATTTGGTACAGGGGACACACTACCTCAAGCAATTCTCTAAGTCCCTGTGAACTAACGGCGGATACCAGATGCACATCTAACACCAACATAGTTGTCAAGGCCTGAGATATCCGCTTTGCAAAAGGATGACTGCTGTGATATTTCATCTTCCTCGCAAAGGACTGTTGGACAGTCAATTGCTTACTGGAAGTAGTATAAGTGGTCTTCCGACATCCACTCAGGGATGACGATCGACTCCCAGCAGCAACAACAGCAGCGCCAGCAGCAGTAGGCGTTACACGCAAGGTTCCATCGGAGGAATCCCAGTTAGAAGAGGACTCGTCAGACTTGCCAGTGACATGGCCTGCAGGACTATTGACGTTCCTGTCTGAGGAGGAAATTAACATTGAGGGAGTTGGTGGTGTGGTTTGCAGGAGCTTGGGTACAAGAGGAAGAAGGGATTTAGTTGTCAGTGGACTGCTTCCGCTGTCACCCAAAGTTTTTGAACTTGTCAATGACTTCTGATGAATGCGCTCCAGGTGACGTATAAGGGAGGGTGTTCCTAGGTGGTTAACATCCTTACCCCTACTTATTACAGCTTGACAAAGGAAACACACGGCTTTACACCAGTTGTCCGCATTTCTGTTGAAATAATTCCACACAGAAGAGGTGATTTTTATTTTGACCAGGCATGTCAATGGCCTTATTCATCCCACAGACAACAGGTGTCTCCCCGGGTGCCTGACTTAAACAAACCACCTAACCATCAGAATCCTCCTTGTCAATTTCCTCCTCAGTGCCAGCAACACCCATATCCTCATCCTGGTGTACTTCAACAGTGACATCTTCAATTTGACTTTCAGGAACTGGACTGTGGGTGCTCCTTCCAGCACTTGCAGGGGGCGTGCAAATGGTGGAAGGAGCCACCTCTTCCCATCCAGTGTTGGGAAGGTCAGGCATCGCAACCGACACAATTGGACTCTCCTTGGGGATTTGTGATATAGAAGAACACACAGTTCTTTGCTGTGCTTTTGTCAGCTTAACTCTTTTCATTTTTCTAGCGGGAGGATGAGTGCTTCCATCCTCATGTGAAGCTGAACCACTAGCCATGAACATAGGCCATGGCCTCAGCCGTTCCTTGCCACTCCGTGTCGTAAATGGCATATTGGCAAGTTTACGCTTCTCCTCAGACGCTTTTAATTTTAGATTTTTGGGTCATTTTACTGAACTTTTGTTTTTAGGATTTTACATGCTCTCTACTATGACATTGGACATCTGCCTTGGCAGATGACGTTGATGGCATTGAATCATCTCTGCCATGACTAGTGGCAGCAGCTTCAGCACTAGGTGGAAGTTGATCTTGATCTTTCCCTATTTTACCCTCCAAATTTTTGTTCTCCATTTTTTAATGTGTGGAATTATATGCCAGTAATATATCTGGAATTAGATGACAGTAATGTCTGGAATTAGGTACCACTTGATAGATACCAGATACCACTGTGACTGTAATGATGATGACCTATGCACAGTGACAGGACACTACCACAGCACCCTACAGCAGCAAGATGCAGCACAAGACACTGGACTATTAGTAATGTACTGTAGTATACTGGTCACCTCAATGCATCACAAGACAATGAGGAGTGATACTGAGCACTGATGAGGATACTAGAACTGACACTGGGTAGCGAGAACAGCACTGGACTATTGTACTGTAGTATACTGGTCACCACAATGCAGCACAAGACAATGAGTAGTGATACTGAGCACTGATGAGGATACTAGAAATGACACTGGGCAGTGAGAATAGCACTGGACTATTGTACTGTAGTATACTGGTCACCACAATGCAATACAAGACAATGAGTAGTGATACTGGGGTGTGGTATGGTATGCCGGCGGTCAGGCTCCCGGCGACTAGCATACCGGCGCCAGGAGCCCGACCGCCGGCTTACCGGCAGTGTGGCGAGCGCAAATGAGCCCATTGCGGGCACGGTGGCGCGCTACGCTCGCCACGCTATTTTATTCTCCCTCCAGGGGGGTCGTGGACCCCCACGAGGGAGAATAAGTGTCGGTATGCCGGCTGTTGGGATTCCGGTGCCGGTAAACTGTGCGCCAGGATCCCGACAGCCGGCATACTGAAGACCACCCGTGATACTGAGCACTGATGAGGATACTAGAACTGACACTGGGCAGCAAGAACAGCACTGGACTATTGTACTGTAGTATACTGGTCACCACAATGCAGCACAAGACAATAAGTAGTGATACTGAGTACTGATGAGGATACTAGAATTGACACTGGGCAACGAAATGCAGCACTGGACTATTGTACTGTAGTATACTGGTCACCACAATGCAGCACAGATACTGAGCACTGATATTGAGCTGATATTGAGCTTTCCACTCAGAAAACGTAGCCATGTCCTCTCGCTCCCTCGACAAGGCACGAGTGAAAATGGCGGCGACACGCGGCTCTTTATATGGAATCCAAATCTCGCAAGAATCTGACAGCGGGATGATAACGTTTTGCCTCATTCGGGTTTTCCGAGTCAGGCGGGAAGAACCGAGGCTGCCTCGGAGCCGTGTAAACCACATGGAGTTCGGGGGGCTTCGGTTCTCGGAGAACCGAACCCGCTCATCTCTAGAACAAATCCAATTAGAAAAGGGTGGAATAGGGAGTATAGAAGCTTTTTAAAATGTTGTAAATATTCCTGTTTTAACAATATGTGACACCCCTAATGATGGGTGTTCATCTGTAGTGGGGATAGAATCTGGTCCCTGAAGTCTCTTCTTCCTGTCACAACATGGCAGAGGAACAGAGAAGCCTCAAATCACCAATACAAGGAAAGCACAAATGATAAAGTTATGTTTACTTTGCTAAACACGAATACTCCATTCCTTAGAAAGCATAGTCTTTGTTGACTGTAGAACAATAACACTGTCCCTTTTCCTGGACTTTCAGTTTCGTAAACAGGAGTATACTTTGCACTGTATAATGGCTAGGTGAAGGTCTTGAACTTGATCCACAATTGTTGATAGGGTGTGAACTGCAATAACCAGGGGGCTAACCAGACCTCTGGCACTCGGAAAGCAAGATAATGAAGGGGCTTCTAGAGATACAGTTGTTACTTTTATGTCCCATAAGAGTGCCCTAGTTAATTTTGTGAAACAAAGTAATGCCTTATCTAATGTTATGACCCATAGTACTGCCCTAGTTTATTTTATGAACCATAGCAGTGCCCTAGTTCATGTTATGTCACATTGTAGGGCTACCAGTACACATTATGCCACACAGTATCCCCAATTCACATTCTGACATAGTGTTCACAGTTCATATTATACCATGCTATATTGCCTTTACTTCATATTATGCAACATTACAGTGCCTCCAGTTCATATTATGTAGCATTATTATGCCCTACGGATAATTTGATATCACATTACAATGAGCAGGTTCAGGGGCATAACTAGACACATGTAACAGTGACAGGGAAGGTGAACCTCACTCAGCGGTATCCGGTCTATAGATCTACATTAAAAAGTTCTACAATCAATAGGTCGACCACTAATGGTAGACATGCATTAGGTTGACAGGGTCAAAAGTTGAACATGTTCTTTTATTTACATTTTTTCATACTTTTCAATCCACATAGACTATGATTTGGAATAGTAGTCTGTGCCAAGCACAGTGATAGCAGAGCGAGGCACCTTGCCCAAAGCTCACAAGCCATGTGGTATACTAATGGGGTTTGTTTGTGGCAGAAAAGTGACAAAACACCCTAAAAAATGTCTACCTTTTTTGTGTCGACCATTTTCCATGTCGACATTTTGACACTGTAGACCTTTTTAACCTGTTGACCTTTTCTACTATCTTCCTATTTTATGTTGTCATTTTGACCCTGTTGACTATTTGACCCTGTTGACCTAATGCATGTCTACCATTAGTGGTAAATCTATTGACTGTAGATCTTTTTAGTGCAGATCTAATAATCCACACCCCATCTCAGCTCTGGGCCCACAGTAGCTGGAGTCCCTGCACCTATAGTAGCTTCTCCCTTGTAAGAAACTTCTTAGAAATGTCATTAGATTCTGTGATAAAAGTGGAAGGGATCATTTTCACTTTGAGTAGAGAGGGAGAAGAGGTATAGGACTGAACTAAATTAGCTAAAAGGTTCCCAGCGTTATTTCTCCGCCTAAAATAGCGATTACGCTAGATTAAGGGCCCTATTTCAGAGATGTATGCTACAGCTGCAAATTTGTTCACAGTGGCTGTGCATAAATCTGCAAATGTCACAGTCTCCGGTTTTTGCACTGAGACGCCCATTGGCCACATCTCTGAACCACTGCTTGCATATAAAGATGCAATCATCGGACACACAACAGTCAAATATTGACGTTCAGAGTAAGCCTATAGTTGCGCAGTAAGGCGTCTGTCAGTAAAACGGCAGATCCATTGTATATGAGTATGGGATCGCACTTTCAAGCTATGACAAGCCCCCAAAATGGTCACGACACACCTCCATTTGAGTCGCTAGTGCTGCCACACTCCTGATACCTCCTACACATGGTCCCTTATTGTATATGCACATTGCAACTCATACGCATGCACAGTGGCAAAAAATTACTCCACTACATAGAAAATCAACATTGCATCCATTTTTTGGGCACTAAGGAGGTCATTCAGACCAGATTGCTGCTGTGCGTTTTTGCACAGCAGCGATCGGGTATGAACTGCGCATGCGCCAGCGCTGCAATGTGCAGGCGCGAGGTCACCGCCAGCAATGGTGAACGCCAGACTGTGATGGGATGGTCGATGAAAGCGATCGCTCCGGCGATCGCAAGAAGATTGACAGAAGGGAGCCCATTTGTGGGAGTCAACTGACCGTTTCCAGGGAGTGTCCATGAAAACGCAGGCGTGTCCAGGCGTTTGAAGGGAGGGTTCCTGACGTCAGCTCTGGCCAGGATCATCGCAGCAGCTGAGTAAGTCCTGGGCTGTGCAGAGACTGCACAAACTTTTGTTTGTGCAGCTCTCTGCACATGAGATCGCACCACTGCACAGCGACTACCCCCTCCCCCTGTAGGCGGCGTCTACCTGCGCGCAGGGATGCAAAAAACACACACTAGCGATCTGGTCTGAATTAGGCCCTAAGTTGGGCACATTCAGTGCATAAAGTGTCATACATTCTTTGGCAGCTGAGTAGGCAGCACAGGTTGAATCTATGCCAGAAAGCAACAGCACCTCATAGGCCAAAGTCAAATCTTTGCTAAGAGCCTAAAGGCGTGCAGACATAGGGGCTAATTCAGACCTGATTTAAAATTTTGCACTGCTACAATCAGCCAACCTGACATGAGGGGGAACGCCCAGCACAGGGCTAGTTCGCCTCGCATGTCTGGTCCTCTCTCCGCTGCACGAGTGCGATAGCATCGCACGGCGGCAATGCTATTGCATCCGGCGAGTAAGTCCCTACCTGCGCAGCTTTGCTGTGCTGGTAGGCGACTTCCTGCCGCGTCCCGGATCGCAGCAGCTGCGTGTGTCATCACGCATCCGCCGCGGCCCGCCCCCTGCACGGGCTGGTCATGCCTGCGTTGCCCGGACCACGACCCCCCAAAGCGGCAGCACAGCACCGACAGCCCGCCCCCTCCCACCCAGCGAATGCCTCTGCCTGTCAATCAGGCAGAGGCGATTGCTAGGCTGAGATGCAGATCGCATCTCTGGCATGCACATGCGCACTGCAGTGCATGTGCATGGGCAGTTCAGACCTGATTGCCTGCTGTGCGAAAACGTACAGCAGGCAATCAGGTCTGAATTAGCCCCATAGACTTGTTCCTGGCTACATTTTCCATAATGCAACCCCTGACCACTGACTTAGAGACAGACCAAAAAAGAAAGCCCATTCCAAATGTTGCTTAAATCAAAAATGAATCCAGGTAAGCTGGAAACCACCAATTATACATAGCAAATCAACCATACAAGGGCATGGTCAGAGACCACAATTACACCAATTTCAAGAATTAGAAAATCTAGATAGTAACGTGGTGGACCTTAATCAAAAATCAATGTGTGATGTGGGTGTATATGCTTACCCCTTTTCTGCAGCCTCACCTTACCCCCCCCCATGCAGCCTAACCCTAACCCTTCCCAGTGGTGCCTAAACCTAACCACCCCCTCTGCAGTCTAACCCTAACCTTCCCTTACCCGCAGCCTACCCATAACCCTTTTTTTCCCACAGGCTATTCCTAATCCTCCCCCTGCAGCCTAAACCTTAATGACCCCCCCCCTCCCGCATCCAAAACCTAGGAGACCCCGGCATACATAAATTCAGGATGTTGGCGGTTGGGAATCCAGAGTCAGCATTCCCATTCCAAGTGATGTCAGAGTTCCGGTGCTGGCAATGTGCCCAAGTCGGGATTCTAGTGCCAGGATTTTTAGTGCTGACACCCCGACTGCCAGCATCCTGACCGCATCCCGTGGGTGACAGACAGTAAACACTGTGGTCTTTACTGCGTGCCTCAATTTACAGTGTAAATATGAAAAATAAAAGATTTTGGATATAAATATATTTGTAGATTAAATTCCACTATAACTAAGAAATATGAGTAATCACCACAATATCCGTTAAACAGTCATATAAAGGACGCTCCTATCACCTTAATTCCATTGGACACTCATTTATTCCCAGTTAACTATCACACTGTGGGAAATTAGATGACAGGAAACACTGCCAAAGAGTTTCATAAAAAGAATGGTCAGTGGAAAATGTGTTCAGTTCCTATGCTATGGGATTCCATATAATTTCTTTGTGGAATTTACTAAGGGATTTTTTTATTTTTTTTACGTAAATTACAGACATTGTTATATTGCAAACAAATGTTGAAACTTGTTTTACGCTCAGACAGATTGTTCTGCCAATATCTGCAGGAAAAAACAGGAATAGACAATAAATTGAATTTAATAGAGTAGTTTAGCATCTCCTGTTTTATTGAAGATTTTCCCATCAGCCTCAGCTCTGTAGAGGAACCTTGTATGTGGCCAGCTGTGACTGCCTAAGCTATTGTTCATTATGACATTAAATGGCATAACTAATCTTAGTACATTTTACTGCTTTTTCTTCATTGTTTCACTAGTTGTAAAAATTAAAAACTTGTTTAGCAACTGTCCAGTTTCTGTCCCTGACTACGGGGTCTGGTAGGAGCTACAGTATACAGCTGATACATCTCTGTATACATTATCAGCATTGGCAGAACTCGGCTAATGATATAATATTCTATTCCTGTCCTGCAAAATGTAGCCTTTATCATGAAAACAAAGTAGATTATTTTGCTCAGTATTTTTCACGGATTATATTTGGAGCTCTGCCTGGACTTTCTCATCCTGTTATGATCCAGAGTCTTGCCAGTTTCAATATACCTGATTATGTGTGTGATTCAACTTATTCAATTCATCGCATAAGTAATAAAGCACTTTTTTTTTAATTTGCCTCTGTCGTTAACATTTTTCTTTATCTCAAAAGAGAGATGGAAGAAAAAAACATTATTTGTATAGCACCAAGCAATATCTATTTAATGCATTCATTTTAGCTTCCATCTGTATTTTGCTCCTACAATGTTATTTTATTAATTTGCACTTATACGAGTTCATCGGTTAAATAAGCAAACAGCAAGTTCAATGTGTAATTAAGTTCACTGAATGTATTAAAACGTATGCCGAGCTGTTGAACTTGCGATTTACTGAGTGACAGTCATAGTACAATTCACTCATTTTATTTCATGGTTACAGTACTTTTTTTATTTTTTATTTATTAACAATTTATTTTATAGCGCAGCATATTCCGTTGCGCCACTTTGGAAGAGTGTATCTAGCATTAACTGTGGGATGCGGTCAAGATCCCGCCAGACGGAATCCCGGCGGTCGAAATACCGACACCGGAACCCCGACCGGCACAATCCCGACATATTGTCCCTCTGTGGGTGTCCAGGACACCCAAAGAGGGAAAATAAAATAGTGTGCCGAACGTAGCGAGGCACCGTGCCCGCAGCATGGCAAGCGCTGTAAGCCTGCAAGGGGCTGCGTTCCGCTCGCCACCCCTGTCGGGATTGTGCTGCTCGGGATTCCGGTGTCAGTATTTTGACCGCCGGGATCCCGAGCAGCAGGATTTCATACTGATCCCTTAACTGTAGGGGAATATTAATTTTATACTGAGAAATTACATATAGTCCTCAATATAAGTTTTTCCTCCACTTTCACTTCATACTGTATGGTTCATATTAATTGAAATCATAGGCTCAAATAGGTTCTTGCACTGTAAAGACTGCACATCATCCCCTGTCACTGAAGATTCCTCAGCTGCCTGTAATGTTAAGGCCTCAATCCACTAGTGAGATATGGCCTGTTTTTATGCGATAGAGATGGATTGCTGAGATGGATTGCATGAAAAGTGTCACATTGCATGTCCTTTTCGTGTGATTGCGATGCGAGGCGCGCTCCCGTGTGCCTCGCATTGCAGTCGCAGATCACACAGGCTGACCATGATATTTATCTCAACAACACAGAATAAGGTATAATAACATTAGATCGCATGAGATAAATCACATGTAAAAAATACACTCAAGTAGCAAATCGCAATCTCAGTGCTCCCGAGAAGCTCCTGGCCAGATTGCAGGAAAAATGGATCCAACTCATTGCTGAGATAAAACTCCCTAGTGGATGGGGGCCTTTAGAGTGTAGTCTATATCTAAATGGCCTTTGTCACAAGTCTGAAAAGTTAAGAAAAACCTGGAACAATTTAAACAATTTAAATAATAGGTGGATAAAAGCTGGCATCGAATTGGTTTTGCCGCAACGTGTTCAGCTATTCCATTAAAAGCAAAAAGTTTCAGTAAAAAGGACAGTATGACCCCAAATTATGAAATTTATATCTAAGACAGAAGGGGACCTCTTTAATGGGCAATTTCAGTCAAGACAATGAGGCCTGCTGGTACCAGGTGCACTTGGGGGGGAGGGGGGGGATTTAAAAAAAAATTACTTTTTAAATAAACTCGCAAGGCCTATGCTAATAATCATCCTAAAATGTATACTGCATGTCCCCAGAGACAAACAGGCTGTTAACTATATGGTATAAATGTGCACAACCCTTCCCTCCACCATTTCACTTCTCTAAAGGGCCCCATACACTAGAACGATATGTCTGAGGCTGAAGTCGGAGGCGATTTCCCTTGAACTCTCCAGGGAGCTTCCCGAGAGTGGTTCCATATGACTCCATACGATTTGGTACCTTTTTGCATGCGATATATCGTATGCGATCCCAGCCATGCCTGTGGGAACTGACATATCACGAGTGCAGCACCAACGATCTAGGGGAGCCGATCCGACCCTCACGGGAACGCGCATCAGATTGGATCGGAAACACATCCAAAATGCCCGATTTCATCTGATATATCGTCCTGAATGCCCGAAATTAGATAAAATCGGGCATTATCATTCTAGTGTATGGGCCCCTTAAGATTAAGCTGAAAGATATATCTGCTGTTTAGATGTTTATACATACTTTCTTTTGGGACAGAACGAAGTATGTATTTTTTTTACAAAAAAATAAATAAATACATAAGCTCAGAGTGTAATGCCATTTCATAATATGGAAAAAAAGAAATGGAACTCAAAGATTGTATCATCAAAACTTTGCACTATTCAGCAAATCTTTGTAAAATTTGTACAAATAGATGGGATCAGGTGGGCAATTTATTCCTTTTGTTATCAGAACTGTTTGCAATAACATGTAACACTTATTTAAAATGTCTGCTATTTAGACTAGTATTATGAACCCAGCGTATGCGGGTCATCTCAGTCTCCGCCCCATGCTCTGGCCCATCCCACCCTTTTACTATTTCATGCTCGCCCCTTTCTGCTGTTCTGATCCCAGCACTCAACGCTCCACCACCCATCTCCCATACTTACCTTGATCCCTGAGGCTGGTTCACCTCTTCCAGCTCTTTCCCATCTTCCTTGCAGTGGAAACTGCTAGGGCATGGATTTAGGGCATGTTCACTGTGCGTACATCGAGGAGATGAAACATACAGACCTTTCAAAATTAGTATGTACAGTACATCTCTCTTTCTTTGATTAATGTTTTATTTACCTGTACTAATTTTAAGGATAATCTGTGTCCCTATTGAATATAGCGTTCCATACAAGCAGTCCCTGGAGTGTATCAGGCTGCATGTGACTGACTTAAATTAGAATTCAGGGAACTGTTGTCTCTGTATGTCATGCTACAAGCACAGACATCTGAGTTCACAAGTTTATCAGTGATTTTCGTTTGTGCAGATTAAACTTTGTAATATTATGTGACACATCAATGGGGGAGATGTATCAAACCTTGGTGAATGATATAGTGCAGAGAAATAAATTGCTAACCAATCATTTTCTAACTACCATTTTGCAGGCTGTGTTTGAGTAATGACAGGAGCTGATAGGATGGTACTTTATAGCTCTCCAAGGTTTGATACAACTCCTCCATGGTGAAAGATCAGTCAAGCTTTTTATCAAATATAACCCTGAAAATCTTAAGGGGGTACACACGGAGAGAACCGTTCTTAAAATCAAAGCAATCTGACTAGATTACTTAGATTTTAAGCATGGTTCTCTCGTGTGTATGCCCCCAAGCGATAGTGATGCTCGGCCTCACATTTCGCTATCGCCGGTGCTAGATCTAGCACATCGCTCGTTTCATCCTCTGGGTGAAATGAGCGTCCCCCCCCCCCCACACTCACTCAGCACACATCGCTGAGCGGGGGGAGAGACGTGTGCTGAGTGGTCTGTGACAGATCGCTCATCACACATCTCCTCTGTGTGTAGGGCCCTTTAGACATACCAAATGTATCCATATCATTCATTCTTGGAAATGTTTTTTTTTTTACCTTCTTTTCATAAGATACAATACTAGCATACTGTATACCTACAGGTTTTCTTGTCACAGTTTACTCTAGGCATTCCAGTAGTATGAAAATTCCCAGCCTTTGTTCTACAGTAGACATGAAGTAAAGTCTTCCCCAATGACCACAACTAAAATGTCTACAGTATGGGTAAATTACTAACAGCAGCGGGTCCTACCTTTTTAGATAGGGGGTCTGCCGTTAGGACAGCACAACTCCTGTGTCCCAGGTCCTGGTGCCTGCGCAATAGAGTTGACAGTTGCCGGGAACCGGCGCATGTGCACAAGTGGTGGCTTCAGTGCGCATACGCAAAACCTGGCTTCTATGGACTGCATCAGCTGCAGTCCTTAGTATTCCTACAGGAAGCGAGCTCTCAGCCAATCGCAACCTGGTTTGACAGTCCTGAAGTCACTGCCATTATAGGCGCCGATTCCGTGGGTGCTCCCGTGTCCGAGCACCCACGGACTGTGAGGAGCACTCACGGCACCAGCCGCTTCCCCAGTAGAGCTAGCTGCTGCTGCGGGGGCTAGCAGTAACCACTGATGCCCGCACCCATCCTCCCGAACTTTACTGGGGCAGCGGCAACATTCAGGAAATCCCTGGCAACGCTTTGGAGACCCCTAGCAATGCGAATGAAACACCTGGCAACGCACAGGAGACCCCTAACAACGTGCATGAAACCCCTGGCAACGCACAGGAGACCCCTAGCAACGCACATGAAACCCCTGGCAACGCACAGGAGACCATTAGCAATGTAAGTGGCATTATTGTGTGTGAGCATAAAATGGTGTCAGGGCCATAACTGTGTGTATCAATATGTAATTGGCGTTACAGTGTGTGGCATAATACATAATGGGTGTTACGGTATGTAGCATAATGTGTAATAGACATTATGGTGTGTGACATATTGTGTAATATACATTACAGTGTGTGGCATAATGTGTAATAGACATTACAGTGTGGCATAATATGTAATAGACATTACAGTGTGTGGCCTATTGCGTAATGGGCATTACGGTGTGTAGCATAATGTGTAATAGACATTACGGTGTGTGGTATATTGTGTAATGGGAATTACGGTGTGTGGCATAATGTGTAATGGGCATTATGGTGTGTGGCATAATGTGTAATGGGCATTAGTCACTGCCGCGGCCACCCGTTCATTCCCGCTCCCACCTCCCGCCGAGCACCCACCTGCAAAAATATAAATCGGCACCTATGACTGCCATACACAGTGAAGTCAGTGCAGTCTCTTGGACTGCATCCAGCTCACTGAGCTGGGAGGCGGATTTTACCTGGGGAGGGGGGGGGGGGGCTGCTGTCCTGCAGCCCATAGGTAGAATCCACAATTTCCCAAATAAAGCCCAGGCAAGGGTGGGAGCTTCAGGTGAAACAGGTACTTCACAAGTATGGTAGCAAGGTGTTCTTTCAGATCATTTTGAAAAAATTTATACTTTAATAGGTACGTTTTAGTGGATTTGGTGCCAGCCATACATCCCTAAATTGCTTGTAAGTCAGCTGTTCTCTGGAACAAAGACCTTTCTTCCTTGTTACTGTAGGTAACTATGGACTGCTTTTAACAGGAGACTCATATAGGGAGACCAAGATTAACTTACTGAGAGATGTATCAGACCTTCTAAAGAGGATAGGTAGAGAAGTTGCCCAGAGCAATCAATCAATCAATCAATCAATCAATCAATCAGATTCTAGCTATAATATTATAGAATGTACTAGATAAATGATAGCTAGAAGCTGATTGGTTACTTCTCCAGTTGTCCTCTTTAGAAGATTTGATACATCTCGTCACTTACACTGCAACATCATCCTAGAAATCCTTTGGATAACACACCTGCTGCTCAAAGGTCTACTCTTAGTGAGATGAAGTGCAATCCAACAAACCTCCATCTTGGATTTATTGTGAGACCTGCTAGAGTGCAGTATGTTCTCCTGTCCGGCACAACTAAAGGTATATATAGTATATGGTTATGTACAGTACTATGACTGTCACTCAGTATAAACACTTCAAGTTCCGATCAAGGGCTTGACATACATTTTAATACTTTTAGTGAACTTAACTACACATTGACCTTGCTGTTCGCTGTCATGGTTCCCTAACATATAGATAGCCCCAAGTGTCCGCAGTGCAGCAGTGAATGAGTAGAAGACATGCTCATTCAATGGGCTGGCCAGGTAGTGGATCTCTGTGTCTGCTGTTCACCTGTGCACTGTAGTTATTGTAGTCAGTATAGTGGACAGGGTGTGCAAGTCTGCTCCTCCCTCCTCTACAGCCTTCCCTCCAGCTAATGGGGTTAGCACGCCTGGAAAAAGACACTACAGCAGTGCAGTGGCCATACCCAACCCCCACACTAATATCTGATTTTATTCTCTGGATTTCTCTCTCCATTATTGTCTATAGGAGCTGTAAAATGCCTATATGGGAGAAAGTCTGCATTCTGATATTGGCCATCATTGATCATTCAATGAGAATGACCAAACTCAAGTGGCCAACCTACCAACTGAGAGTGCCTGTATATTGAGGGGAAAGATATTACTAGAACATTATAATTAAGTGGCTCAGTGGGAAAGAGGCACATGCCACATACGCATGGATTTTTTTTTTTTTTTGCAGCCATCAAGTAGCTTCTGCTTTGGGATATAAATAATCAATCACAGTTTAATTGTCATTGCAGTTTTAATGAAGATTGGTGTCCAAGTCATCTCTTCTTGTAGTCAGTGCTACATTGCGTTACTTAATTGTCGCTTAAAGCATAAAAGACATAGGGGTATATTTACTAAGCTCCCGATTTTGACCGAGATGCCGTTTTTTCATCAAAGTGTCATCTCGGTAAATCTCGGTCATTTACTAAACACTAATCACGGCAGTGATGAGGGCATTCGTAATTTTTTGCTAGTTCAGGTAAAAAATTACGAATGAATACACCATCGGTCAAAACGCGGCTGTTTAAGTATGAATCTCGGTCATTTACTAAGAAGTGCAAAGCAAAAAAACACAAAACACTGCCGTGAAAAATTACAACTCGTAAAAAAGTCCTAAAAAAAAACAGACCTGCTTTTTTTATCCGTGATTTGAGATGCATGCAGGGATCCATGAGATCCGTGCATGTATATCAGTGGGAAGGGGTGTGAAAGTGCTTATTTTTGCTAAAAAAATTGCGTGGGGTCCCCCCTCCTAAGCATAACCAGCCTCGGGCTCTTTGAGCCGATCCTGGTTGCAGAAATATGGGAAAAAAATGACAGGGGTTCCCCCATATTTAAGCAACCAGCATCGGGCTCTGCGCCTGGTCCTGGTCCCAAAAATACGGGGGACAAAAAGAGTAGGGGTCCCCCGTATTTTTAAAACCAGCACCGGGCTCCACTAGCTGGACAGATAATGCCACAGCCGGGGGTCACTTTTATACAGCGCCCTGCGGCCGTGGCATCAAAAATCCAACTAGTCACCCCTGGCCGGGGTACCCTGGGGGAGTGGGGACCCCTTCAATCAAGGGGTCCCCCCCCCCAGCCACCCAAGGGCCAGGGGTGAAGCCCGAGGCTGTCCCCCCCCATCCAATGGGCTGCGGATGGGAGGGCTGATAGCCTTTGTTGTAAAATAAAAGATATTGTTTTTACTAGCAGTACTACAAGTCCCAGCAAGCCTCCCCCGCATGCTGGTACTTGGAGAACCACAAGTACCAGCATGCGGCGGAAAAACGGGCCCGCTGGTACCTGTAGTACTACCACTAAAAAAATACCCAAAAAAAGACAAGACACACACACCGTGAAAGTATAATTTTATTACTTACATACACACATACATACATACTTACCTATGGCCCCACGCAGGTCGGTCCTCTTCTCCAGTAGAATCCAAGGGGTACCTGTTGAATAAATTATACTCACGAGATCCAGGGGTCCAGGCTCCTCGGCAAATCCAGGGTTAATCCACGTACTTGCCAAAAATAAAAAAACGGTGTCCCGACCACGAACTGAAAGGGGACCCATGTTTGCACATGGGTCACCTTTCCCCGAATGCAAGACACCCACTTTGCCTTCTGGCTAAGTGGGTTTCTTCAGCCAATCAGGGAGCGCCACGTTGTAGCACTCTTCTGATCAGCTGTGTGCTCCTGTCCTCACTGACAGGCAGCACACGGCAGTGTTACAATGTAGCGCCTATGCGCTACATTGTAACCAATGATGGGAACTTTCAGCTCAGCGGTGACGTCACTTTAGGTCAACCGCAGGGCAGAAAGTTCCCATCATTGGTTACAATGTAGCGCATAGGCGCTACATTGTAACACTGCCGTGTGCTGCCTGTCAGTGAGGACAGGACCACACAGCTGATCAGGAGAGTGCTACAACGTGGCACTCCCTGATTGGCTGAAGAAACCCACTTAGACAGAAGTCAGAGTGGCTTTCTGGCATTCGTGGAAAGGAGTCCCATGTGAAAACATGGGGCCCCTTTCAGTTCGTGGCTCGGCTTTCCGTTTTCTTATTTTATGCAAGTACGTGGATTACCCCTGGATTTCCCGAGGAGCCTGGACCCCTGGATCTCGTGAGTATAATTTCTTCAACAGGTACCCCTTGGATTCTACTGGAGAAGAGGACCGACCTGCGTGTGAACATAAGGTAAGTATGTATGTATGTTTGTGTGGCTGTATGTAATAAATCTTTACTTTCACGGTGTGTGTGTCTTGTCTTTTTTTGGGTATTTTTTTAGTAGTAGTACTACAGGTACCAGCGGGCCCGTTTTTCCGTCGCATGCTGGTACTTGTGGTTCTCCAAGTACCAGCATGCGGGGGAGGCTTGCTGGGCCTTGTAGTACTGCTACTAAAAACAATATCTTTTCTTTTACAACAAAGGCTATCAGCCTCCCCATCCGCAGCCCATTGGATGGGGGGGGACAGCCTCGGGCTTCACCCCTGGCCCTTGGGTGGCTGGGGGGGGGGACCCCTTGATTGAAGGGGTCCCCACTCCCCCAGGGTACCCCGGCCAGGGGTGACTAGTTGGATTTTTGATGCCACGGCCGCAGGGCACTATATAAAAGTGACCCCCGGCTGTGGCATTATCTGTCCAGCTAGTGGAGCCCGGTGCTGGTTTTAAAAATACGGGGGACCCCTACTCTTTTTGTCCCCCGTATTTTTGGGACCAGGACCAGGCGCAGAGCCCGATGCTGGTTGCTTAAATATGGGGGAACCCCTGTCATTTTTCCCCCCATATTTTTGCAACCAGGATCGGCTCAAAGAGCCCGAGGCTGGTTATGCTTAGGAGGGGGGACCCCACGCATTTTTTTTTATTATTTTACAGTGTTTAATTAAAAAAAAAAAAAACCCCAGCACGGATCACACAGATCCGGCCGAGATTGATTGTAAAAAAAGTCGGCAGTGTTTTGCTAATCACTGCCGTAAAAATAGGTAAAAAACCACGAATGACATCGACATCGGAAGAAAAGAAAAACCCGAATACGACAGCTTAGTAAATCCATCGTAATCAATTCAAAAAGTTGCAGTTTTACACTGTCGATGTCAGTCGTGATTGAACTTGAACATGATTCTGAAAATTACGAATCTTAGTAAATAAACCCCATAGTAGGAGGCCAAAAAGATAGTTTGTCAAAAATATTTTGGTATTTATTGGTTTATGTGGATATACTATAGGTAAAATTACTATTTTATTTATTACTAATTTTTTATATAGGCAGATGTTTCATTTATAGAGATTCCTTCATGTATTACTATATGCTAAGTTAATATGAAAAAAAGAACAATGCATCAGCAAACAATTCTACAATTAGATGCTATTATTCTGTGCAATATTCCTCTTTTGAACACTCGCTCATACAGAGTCTTGATTACAGATTTGACTAAGTTTTACAATAATGTTTATTTCTATTATCTATAACATATTCTGTTATGTAATATGTTAATTATTAGCAACATATATCTGCCCTTGGCAAAATATGATTAATTACATCAATTACTTTTTATATTATCAATAAAAATCATGATTTATGGTATATATCTCTTTGCCCAGGCATGGAAACCGTGGAGCTCGCCCAGCAGCACTCATGTAGGCAACTGATTGTAAGAGAGAGCCCCTGAGCAGGCTTTTACCTCTTTCTCCTTATCGCTACATAACCTTAGCATGTTTAATCTCCTATTGCCTTAGGCGTCTCTTGGTGTCTCAGCAGGAAAGCTGCTACAGTAGTTGGCATCCTTTCTTTGAAGTCGAATAGAACTGTACATTGCTTTTTAATAACAACAAATATCTAAGAGGACTTGCACACATGTAAGGTTTTTACTGTCATGACCCGACATACTGTATACTTCCTATTGCTAATATTCTAAGACACATTTGGGAAGATATTGTAGAATATTTATCTTTGGAATTTCTTGATTTCTTACAGTATGTATTGGATAGTAAACATAGAAACATAGAATTTGACGGCAGATAAGAACCACTTGGCCCATCTAGTCTGCCCCTTTTTTTTATCCTTTAGGCAATCTCAACCCTTTTTGAACCTTAATTCTTTGTAAGGATATTCATATGCCTATCCCAAGCATGTTTAAATTGCTCTACAGTCTTAGCCTCTACCACCTCTGATGGGAGGCTATTCTACTTATACACTACCCTTTCTGTGAAGTAATTTTTCATTAAATTTCCCCTGAACCTCCCCCCCTCGAGTCTCAGTGTATGTCCTCGAGTTCTAATACTTCTCTTCCTTTGAAGAATGTTTCCCTCCTGAACTTTAAGACCCTTGATATATTTGAAAGTTTCTATCATGTCTCCCCTTTCCCTTCTCTCCTCCAAACTATACATGTTAAGATCTTTCAGCCTTTCCGGGTAAGTTTTGTGATGTAGGCCATGCACCATTTTAGTTGCCCTTCTTTGTACACTCTCTAATGTATTTATATCTTTCTGGAGATATGGCCTCCAGAACGGGACACAGTATTCCAGAACTGTGAAGGGTACTATAGTAATGCTGCTGCATTTGGGGATTGAATATTGGTGGTCATTCCAAGTTGATCGCTCGCTGCCATTTTTCACAGCGCAGCGATTAAGTGAAAACATGGCAATTATGCGCATGCGCATGGTACGCAGTGCGCATGCGCTAAGTACTTTCACACAAAACTTCGTAATTTTTCCCAAGCTCGAGCAACGTTTTTCAGTTGCTCGAATGATCGTAGTATGATTGACAGGAAGTGGGTGTTTCTGGGCGACAACTCAGCGTTTTCAGGGAGTGTACTAAAAAACGCAGGCGTGCCAGGCAAAAATGCAGGAGTGGCTGGAGAAACGGGGGAGTGGCTGGCCAAACGCAGGGTGTGTTTGTGACATCAAATCAGGAACTAAACTGACTGCAGTCATCGCAAGATAGGAGTAGGTCTGGAGCTACTCAGAAACGGCATGACATTTTTTAGTAGCAATTTTGCTAATCTTTTGTTCACAATTCTGCTAAGATACACTCCCAGAGGGCGGCGGCCTAGCGTGTGCAATGCTGCTAAAAGCAGCTAGCGAGCGATCAACTCGGAATGAGGGCCATTGTTAGCATTCCTATGTATTGGATGAAAATCTCTTCAGCTAAAAATGTAAGAAGACAATTAGCATTTTTTTAACAGTGAGTCATCTGAATTAACTTAATGACAATCAGTTCTCCAATTTTGCAGTTGTTTATAATGTCACTCACAATAGTACCCTTCACAAAATTGTAATTGTGCACTCTTAAATCTAGTGTGGTCCTGTCTTGTAATAGCTTCCATTTAAACACGGCAGTTGACCATTACTCCGAATACCCACTGTTTATGTTTATTTAATATCAGAGAGTTCCTGTTTAAGATTGTTTAATATTAGAGATGAGCAGGTTCGGTTCCCCGAGAACCGAACTCCCCCGAACTTCACCACCCGAGCCCGGCTCGGGTTTTCCCATCTGACTCAGAAACCAGAACGAGGCAAAATGTCATCATCCCGCTGTCGGATTTTCGCGGGGTTTGGATCCCAAATAAGGAGCCGTGCGTAGCCGCCATTTTCACTCCAGCATTGGAGAGTGTAGCGAGAGGGCGTGTCTCCGTCCTCAGTGTCCTGCATCAGTACAGTGGTAGTGTCTTGTGCTGCATTAGTCCAGTCACAGTGGTGGTATCCTCTGCTGCTATATGTCCAGTGCTGCTGTATAAGTCCAGTCTAGTGGTGCTGTGTTGTGCTGTATTAGTTCTGTGGTGGTGTATTGTGCTGCATCAGTCCAGTCACAGTGGTGGTGTCCTCTGCTGCCATATGTCCAGTGCTGCTGTATAAGTCTAGTCCAGTGGTGCTGTGTTGTGCTGCATCAGTTCAGTGGTAGTGTATTGTGCTGCATCAGTCCAGTCACAGTGGTGGTGTCCTCTGCTGCCATATGTCCAGTGCTGCTGTATAAGTCCTGTCCATTGCAGTGGTGTTTGTGTTGTGTTGTCCTGCATCAGTCCAGTGGTAGTGTCTTGTGCTGCATTAGTCTAGTCACAGTGGTGGTGTCCTCTGCTGCCATATGTCCAATGCTGCTGTATAAGTCCAGTCTATTGCAGTGGTGCTGTGTTGTCCTGCATCAGTCCAGTGGTGGTGTCCTGTGCTGCTGTATATGTCCAGTGATACTGCCGTATATGTCCAGTGGTACTGCCATATAATTTCAGTGATACTGCCGTATTGGTACTTGCGTATAAATCCAGTGGTACTGGCGTATAAATCCAGTCCAGTGATAATGCTGTATATGTCCAGTAGTACTGTCATATAAATCCAGTGATACTGCCGTATATGTCCAGTGATACTGCCGTATAAGTCCAGTGATACTGCCGTATAAGTCCAGTGATACTGCCGTATAAATCCAGTCCAGTGGTACTGGCGTATAAGTCTAGTGATACTGCCGTATAAATCCAGTCCAGTGGTACTGCCGTATAAGTCCAGTGATATTGCCATATAATTCCAGTGATACTGCCGTATAATTCCAGTGGTACTGCCGTATAATTCCAGTGGTATTGCCGTATAATTCCAGTGGTATTGCCGTATAATTCCAGTGATACTGCTGTATAATTCCAGTGTTACTGCCGTATAATTCCAGTGGTACTAGCAGGCCCGGCGCTACCCGCTCAGCAAAGGGATGCAGAGCAGGTAGTCACCAGGCAGAAGAGGCACTGTACCTGCTCTCCATCCCTGCTACAGTGCCTGGGCCCCCTGCTGCTGCCAGCTGCTGTGCCTCTCACTGCATGACAGGCAGCAGCGCCGGCAGCTGAAAGCCTCCTCTCCTCTCCCCCTCCCCTCCTGTGATAGATCAGATGGAGGGGGCAGAGCTAAATGGACAGAGGGTGTGGAGCTAAATGGGCAGATGGGGCGGGGCTACATGGGACCATCAGACTGCAGTGCCACAGAGGAGGACATGCTGCTTTAGATCCTGCCAGCCAGGGAGAGTAAGTGAGAACGTGTGTGTGTGTGTGTGTGTGTGTGTGTGTGTATATATGTATGTATGTGTATTTATTTATGTGTATGTGTGCGTGGGGGGTGTGTAAATAAATGACACTTCTGTGGGCATTACATGTAAGCTGCACTACTACTGGGGCGTTACTACTGGGCGTTACGTGTAAGCTGTGGTACTACTGGGGTGTTATTACTGGGGCATTACATGTAAGCTGCGCTACTACTGGGGCATTACTACTGGGTGTTACATGCAAGCTGCATTACTACTGGGGTGTTACTACTGGGGCGTTACATGTAAGCTGTATTACTACTGGGGCGTTACGTGTAAGCTGCGCTACTACTGGGGCGTTACTACTGGGGTGTTACGTGTAAACTGCATTAATACTGGGGTGTTACATGTAAGCTGCGCTACTACTGGGGCGTTACTACTGGGGCATTATGTGCAAGCTGCGCTACTACTGGGGCGTTACTACTGCGGTGTTACATGTAAGCTGCATTACTACTGAGGCATTACTACTGGGGTGTTACTACTGGGGCATTACATGCAAGCTGTGCTACTACTGGGTTGTTACTACTGGGGTGTTACATGTAAGCTGCATTACTACTGGGACGTTACTACTGAGGTGTTACATGTAAGCTGCATTACTACTGGGGCGTTACTACTGGGGCATTACATGTAGGCTGCGCTACTACTGGGACATTACTACTGGGGGATTACGTGCAAGCTACGCTACTAATGGGGCGTTACTACTGGGGCATTACATGTAAGCTGCATCACTACTGGGGCATTACTACTGGGGCGTTACTACTTGGGCATTACATGTAAGCTGTGCTACTACTGGGGCGCTACATGTAAGCTGCATTGCTACTGCAGCGCTACATGTAAGCTGCGCTACTACTGGGGCGTTACGTGTAAGCTGCATTACTACTGGGGCGTTACGTGTAAGCTGCGCTACTACTGAGGTGTTGTGTGTAAGCTGCGCTACTACTGGGTTTATTATGTGTAAGTGGCGCTACTACTGGGGTCATTATGTGTAAGCAGCTCTACTACTGGGGTCTGTATATTTAAGCGACACTACTACTGGAGTCGTTATGTGTAAGCAGCGCTACTACTGGGGTCATTATGTGTAAGCATCGCTACTACTGGAGTCGTTATGTGTAAGTGGCGCTACTAATGTGGTGTTATGTGTAAGCGGTGCTACTACTGTGGCGTTATGTGTAAGCTGTCCTACAACTGCAGTGTTATGTGTAAGCAGTGCCACTACTGGGGGCGTTTTAAATGGGGGGTACAATTGTATGGCCATACCCCTTCCTTGTGAGACCACATCCCTTTTTCGCTGTCCCTTTGGAAAGTATGGGAGGGTGCAAATTTATAGTTTGCAGGGGGGGCACCGAAAACCCTAGCACCAGCCCTGGTTACTGGCGTATAAGTCCAGTGATACTGCCGTATAAATCCAGTCCAGTGGTACTGCCGTATAATTCCAGTGATACTGCCGTATATTTCCAGTGATACTGCCATATAATTCCAGTGATACTGCCATATAATTCCAGTGATACTGGCGTATAATTCTAGTGATACTGCTGTATAAATCCAGTCAAGTGGTACTGCCGTATAAATCCAGTGGTAATGCCATATAATTCCAGTGATACTGCCGTATAATTCCAGTGGTATAATTCCAGTCCAATGGTGCTGCCATATAAATTCAGTGGTGCTGTCCTGTGCAGTATATTATTTACTCCAAATAAAGGGGTTATTAATATTTAATAAAAATAATTTTCACAGGGTTTGCCCTGTGTGGTGTAGAGGTACACTCTCCTGTACCGCATATTGTTATATAGCTCCAGAAAAATAATGGAGAACAAAAATTTGGAGGATAAAATAGGGAAAGATCAAGAACCACTTCCTCCTAGTGCTGTAGCTGCTGCAACTAGTCATGACATAGATGATGAAATGCCATCAATGTTGTCTGCCAAGGCCAATGCCCAATGTGATAGTGAAGGGCATGTAAAATCCAAAAAGCCAAAGTTCAGTAAAAAGACAAAAAAATAAAAAAATGTAAATGGTCTGAGGAGAATTGTAAACTTGCCAATATGCCATTTACGACACAGGGTGGCAAGGATTGGCTAAGGCCCTGGCCAGAGGCGGAACTACCGCCAGTGCAAACAGTGCGTTGCACTGGGGCCCGCCTCTGTCCAGGGGCCCAAAGCATGTAATGAGTCAAACTGACTCATTACATGCCGCTGTGCGCTGCGGGCAACCGCTGCCCGCAGCGCACAGCCGCCCGGAGAGAGGAGAGGAGCAGCGGTACGGGGGAAGGAGGAGGAGGGAGGTGGAGGAGGGAGCCGCAGCAGCGCTTTCTTACTGGTGGAGGCGCTGCTGCTGCTGCCCCTCTGCTTCACTATAGGCTGTCTTCCGAGAACAGCCTATAGTGAAGCAGAGGGGCAGCAGCAGCAGCACCTCCACCAATAACACAGCGCTGCTGCAGCTCCCTCCTCCTCCTTCTCTCCTGCCCGGGAATCGTCAAGCTGCACCGAGGAGCCTGAGCCTGCAGAGAGGGTAAGTATAATTCTTCTTTCTTTCTGTCTCTTTCTTTCTGTTTCTTTCTTTCTTTCTTTCTTTCTTTCTTTCTTTCTTTCTTTCTTTCTTTCTTTCTTTCTTTCTTTCTTTCTTTCTGTCTTTGTTGGGACTGCCTGCCGCAATGTGTAAAAATGGGGGACTGCCTGCCGCAATGTGTAAAAAGGGGGAATCTGCCTGCCGCAATGTGTAAAAATGGGGAATCTGCCTGCCGCAATGTGTAAAAAGGGGGAATCTGCCTGCCGCAATGTGTAAAAATGGGGGACTGCCTGCCGCTATGTGTAAAAAGGGAGAATCTGCCTGCCGTAATGTGTAAAAAGGGGGACGCTGTCTGCCGTAATGTGTAACAAGGGCATGCTGTCTGTCGTTATGTGTAAAAAGGGGACGCTGTCTGCCGTTATGTGTAAAAAGTGCACGCTGTCTGCCGTAATGTGTAAAAAGGGGGACGCTGTCTGCCGTAATGTGTAAAAAGGGGACGCTGTCTGCCGTAATGTGTAAAAAGAGGAATCTATCCGCTGTAAGGTGTAAAAGGGTCTCTACCTGGTGTAGTGGTGCTACTGTGCGGCGTAATTTGAATAATGGAGACTACTGTGCACCATTTTATTAATTGGTATTATTTTGTGGCCACACCCCTTCCCCACGAAGCCATGCCACTATGTATTTTTGCGCACGCCTACGGCGCGCACTGCCCCTGTTTTGTATGCAGGGGTGGGGCTCCGATGCCGTTTCTTGCACACAGTGCTAAAATGTCTAGTTACGGCACTGTTGCTAGGTATCCATTTATCTGGCCCTGAGCAGGTCCCCCTTACCAGATCCTCTCCAGGGGTGAGGGGGTGGACTTGGATGGGATGTGGGGGGCCCAAAGCATTTTGTCGCACCTGGGCCCACCGCTCGCTAGTTCCGCCACTGGCCCTGGCCTATGTTCATGACTAGTGGTTCAGCTTCACATGACGATGGAAGCCCTCATCCTCCCACTAGAAAAATTATAAGAGTTAAGCGGGCAAAAGCACAGCAAAGAACTGTGCGTTCTAAGATGGTATTACACATCCCCAAGGAGAGTCCAAATGTGTCAGCGGTTGCGATGCCTGACCTTCCCAACATTGGATGGGAAGAGCTGGCTCCTTCCACCATTTGCATGCCCTCTGCAAGTGCTGGAAGTAGCACACACAGTCCAGTTTCTGATATTCAAATTGAAGATGTCACTGTTGAAGTACACCAGGATGAGGATATGGGTGTTGCTGGCACTGAGTAGGAAGTTGACGATGAGGATTCTGATGGTGATGTGGTTTGTTTAAATGAGGCACCGGGGAAGAAACCTGTTGTCCGTGGGATGAAGAAGCCCATTGTGATGCCTGGGCAAAATACCAAAAAAGCCACCTCTTCGGTGTGGAATAATTTCTCCACAAACCCAGACAACAGGTGTCAAGCCATGTGTTGCCTCTGTCCATCTATAATAAGTAGACGTAAGGATGTTAACCACCTAGGAACATCCTCCCTTATATGTCACCTGCTGCGCATTCATCAGAAGTCATTGTCAAGTTGTGAAACTTTGGGTAAGAGCGGAAGCAGTCCGTTGACACCTAAATCCCTTTTTCCTCCTGTACCCAAGCTCCTGCAAGCCACACCACCAACTCCCTCAACGTCAACTTCCTCCTCAGTCAGCAACGTCAGTAGTCCTACAGGCCATGTCACTTGCAAGACTCACGTGTCCTCTCCTAACCGAGATTCGTCTGGAGGATCCTTGAGTGGTATGCCTACTGCTGCTGCTGCTGCTGCCGCTGCTGTTCTTGCTGCTGGGAGTCAATTGTCAACCAAGAGGGAAAGTCAGAAGACCACTTGTACAACTTCAACTAAGCAATTGACTGTCCAACAGTCCTTTGTGAGAAAGATGAAATATGACAGCAGTCATCCTGTTGCAAAGTGGATAACTGAGGCTTTGAAAGCTATGGTGGTGTTAGACGTGCATCCGGTATCCGCCTTTAGTTCAGTGGGACTTAGAGGATTGATGGAGGTAGTGTGTCCCGGTTACCAAATCCAATCTAGGTTCCACTTCACTAGGCAGGCGATACCGAGAATGTACAGAAAAAGTGTCCTCAGTGTCCTAAAATATGCAGTTGTACCCACTGTCCACTTAACCACGAACATGTGGACAAGTGGAACAAGGCAGACTAAGGACTATATGACTGACAGCCCACTGGGCAGATGTATTGCCTCCCACAGCAACAACAGCAGCGGTACCAGTAGCAGCATCTCGCAAATGCCAACTCGTTCCTAGACAGGCTACGCTATGTATCACCGCTTTCCGGAAGAGGCACACCACTGACATCCTCTTACGGAAACTGAGGGACATCATCGCACAATGGCTTACCCCAATTAGACTCTCCTGGGGATTTGTGGTATCAGACAATGCTACCAATATTGTGCGTGCATTACATCTGGGCAAATTCCAGCACGTCCCATGTTTTGCACATACAATTAATTTGGTGGTGCTTAATTTTTTGAAAAATGACAGGGGCATGCCGGAGATGCTGTCGGTGGCCCGAAAAATTGTGGGCCACTTTCTACATTCAGCCACCGCGTGCCAAAGACTGGAGCACCATCAAACACTGCTGAACCTGCCCTGCCATCACCTGAAGCAAGAGGTGGTAACGAGGTAGAGTTAAACACTCTATATCCTTCAGAGGATGGAGGAGCATCAAAAGGCCATTCAAGCCTATACAGCCACCTACGATATAGGCAAAGGAGGGGGAATGCACCTGACTCAAGTGCAGTGGAGAATGATTTCCATATTGTGCAAGGTTCTCCAACCCTTCGAAGTTGCCACACGTGAAGTCAGTTCAGACACTGCCAGCTTGAGTCAGGTTATTCCCCTCATCAGACTTTTGCAGAAGCAGCTGGAGAAATTGAAGGAGGAGCTATGTCGGAGCGATTCCGCTTAGTATGTGGGACTTGTGGATTGAGCCCTTCATTCGCTTTCCCAGGATTCAAGGGTGGTTAATCTGTTGAAATCAGAGCACTACATTTTGGCCACCGTGCTCAATCCTAGGTTTAAAGCCTACGTTGTATCTCTCTTTCCGGCAGACACAAGTGTGCAGATGTTCAAAGACCTGCTGGTGAGAAAATTGTCAACTCAAGCAGAACGTGACCTGTCAACAGCTCCTCCTTTTTTTTCTTCCGCAACTGGGGCTGCGAGGAAAAAGATAAGATTTCCTAGCCCACCCGCTGGCGGTGATGCAGGGCAGTCAGGATCGAGTGCTGACATTTGGTCCGGACTGAAGGACATGCCAATGATTACAGACATGTCTACTGTCACTCCATATGATTCTGTCACCATTGAAAGAATGGTAGAGGATTATATGAGTGACAGCATCCAAGTAGGCATGTCAGACAGTCCATACGTATACTGGCAGGAAAAAGAGGCAATTTGGATGCCCTTGCACAAGCTTGCTTTAATTTATCTAAGTTTCCCCCCCTTCAGTGTGTACTCCAAAAGAGTGTTTAGTGCAGCCGGTAACCTTGCCAACGATTGGCGTAGGAGGTTACTTTCACAAAATGTGGAGAAGATGATGTTCTTCGCAATGAATTATAAATTACTTCAGGAAGACATTTACCAGCAATTGTCTTCAGAACATACTGTACACAGGGGCCTGTGATGCTGGATTCCAGTGGAGATGAATTAATACTCTGTGAGGAGGAGGATGTACACACTGAAAGGTGTGAGGAATCAGAGGATGAGGTCTCTCTGTAGAGCCAGTTTGTTCAAGAGGTCTCTGTGTAGATGAGGTCTCTCTGTAGAGCCAGTTTGTTCAAGGAGAGATTGATTGCTTCTTTTTTGGTGGGGGCGCAAACAAACCAGTCAATACAGCCACAGTCGTGTGGTAGACCCTGTCGCTGAAATGATTGGTCTGTTAAAGTGTGCATGTCCTGTTAATACAACATAAGGGTGGGTGGGAGGGCCCAAGGACAATTCCATCTTGCACCTCTTTTTCTTCTTTGCATCATGTGCTATTTGGGGATAGTTTTTTTAAGTGCCATCCTGCCTGACACTGCCGTACAACTCCAGGGGTACTGCCGAATAAGTCCAGTCCAGTGCTGCTGTCTTGTGCTGCCATAAGTCCAGTGGTGGTGTCCTGTGCTGTATATTATTTACTCCAAATAAAAGGCTTATATGTATTATAATTGAAATAATTTTTACAGGGTTTGCCCTGTGTGGTGTAGGGGTGCACTCACCTGTTCTGTATATTATTATAATAGCTCCAAATAAAATGGTTATTATCCAAATTAATTTTACAGGCTTTGCTCTGTGTGTGTGTGTGTGTGTGTGTGTGTGTGTGTGTGTGTGTGTGTGTGTGTGTGTGTGTGTGTGTGTGTGTGGTTTAGGGGTAAGCTCTCCTGTGTCACTAATATTGTGCATTTATTAAATCTGGGCAAATTCCAGCACATCCCACGTTGTTTGTGCCGCCCACTTGTGTCGCTTAGCTTAGTCATCCAGCTACCTCATTGCACCTCTTTTTCTTCTTTGCATCATGTGCTGTTTGGGGCCTAGTTTTTTTAAGTGCCATAATGTCTGCCATTGCAGAGCTACTCCTAGATGCGCCATGTGTTTGTGCTGCACACTTGTGTCGCTTAGCTTAGTCATCCAGCCACCTCGGTGCAACCTTTTGGCCAAAAAACAATATTGTGAGGTCTGAGGTGTTCAGAATAGACTGGAAATGAGTGGAAATTAATGTTATTGAGTTTAATAATACTGTAGGCTCAAAATTACCCCTAAATTCTGTGACTTTAGCTGTTTTTATGTTTTTTCCAAAAATCATCCAGATACAAAACCAAAACACGAAAGGGTGGTTTTGGCAAAACCAATCCAGATCCAAAACACAAGCATTGAACCAGAACCACAACCAAAACACAAACACGAAATGTGCCGCCGCACATCTCTATTTAATATTATAGACTTCTAGTCACATATGAATCTTACCATATCTTATCTGCAATACTTTGCAGGTGTATCACCTGTTTTGGAGGTCTGGAATCTGCTGATGTGACAAAACAAGATTTCTCACTTTCCACAGGACAAAACAAGGTACCTTACTTCCTACAAGGCAAAACAAAACAAAACAAGGTACCTCACTTCTCGCAGGACAAAACAAAAGGGCCTAATTCAATCCCTATGTTGAGTACGCTCGAGCAGTGTGCGCACTGCACGTGCGCACCCCGGGAGCCCAGTGAGATGTAATCAGCATCTCAGGGCTGCGATTGCCTTGCTTGCTTGACAGGCAGAGGCGGTTGCGGGGCAGGAGGGAGCGTGCCAACGGCGTTATAGTGCCATTGGCGGGGCATGGTCCGGACAATGCAGGCATGTTCGGGCCATTGGGGGGGGGGGGGGGGGGGCGGGCCACGGCGGCTGTGTGACGTCACACGCAGCCGCTATGACCTGAGACATGGCGGGTAGCAGCCTGCCAGTGCACAGTAGCTGCGCTGGCAGGGAGCTACTCGCCAGGTGCAAAAGCATCGCCACCATGTGATGCTTTTGCTCCTGTGCAGGGGGGGTTAGGGCCTGACATGCGGGGCGACTAGCCCTGTGCTGGGCGTCCCCCCGCATGTCAGAGTAAATGATCGTAAATGTGCTAAATTTAGCACATCTACGATCAGATCTGAATTACCCCCAAGGTATCTTACTTCCCACAAGACAAAACAAAGTACCTCACTGCTCACAGGACAAAACAAGGTACATCACTGCTTACAGGACAATACAAGGTTCTGCACAGGATTGCAGTGGTTAACTGCACAGGCTTTGCTAGATGCAGTTGATAAGCAGTGTTGAAACACAATATTTCATTTAATTAATTATAGAGAAATTACATTTTTTAAACTTTCCTGTAAGAAGAGATGGGCCATAAATGAGAAAAGTCTATAACAATTGATTTAAGACGTGGTACTAAAATCAAAATGTATAGTAATTTAAACATGTTTGAAACATCTGCCCCCCCCTCCCCCCCTCCCTTATACACTTACTGGTATGATTTTCTCTGCACTTTTTGTTCTCTGTATATCCTCCCCTCCCCCCTTTTTCTCTACCTCTGTCAGATATCCCCTTATGAACACTCACTATATCCATGCCAGAGTTAGATTATCCATACGGCAAGCTTGGCTATTGCCTAGAGGCAGTGGGACACTGGGCGCAAAACCAGACTAAGGGGGTGGGATAGGGGAGAACTTTACCTCAGGCCCCCCACTCAATGGTGTTTGGCATGCCCTGGAACACAGGTCCCACTCACACTAGTAGTACATCTATAAAAACAATAACAGTTAATAAAGTAGTCATACACTGTAAAATGTCCATTAATAAATAAAAACACCCTAAGACCCCTCTTTACAATCTGTTTTAACACACACAATTCCTTTGCAAAAATTTACTTTGGTCCATGTAGCATTCATGGGGGGGAATTCAAATGTTTGAAAAGTCGGTTGAATACCCCTCATGGCATCTTGGCAAAATAAAAACCACATTGGCGATGAACCACTATTTCTAACACAGTACTGATACTGACAGTAATGTGGTTCACTCTCATAGGAATGAATGGAAACAATCTGATGGGTCAGAGAGTGGTAGCAAACATGCACTGACCAATCAGAGTGCTCTCTTTCATTCTTATAAAACTTACATTTAAATTAAAACTTAGCGTCACTTTAATTTTAATCTCAGAAGGCAACATGCATTTCAGATGAGGTCATTGAAGTTAATAAGTATATACAGTATGTATTGTGACAATCTGGGGTAATTGGCTTGGTAGAGTGCTTAGTGATGCACTGTGCATTAATCAGGGACAACACACAGCTTTATATATTCAAATGAAGCACATGGAGCTTTACAGTAAGTTTAGTACATAAATGAAAAACAACAAACAACCTACACTCATTCAGCACACTAGCTGACATCTTCGCCCCTCTCTAAGAAGGGCGGCTACTAGTCTGCATCACAAAGTTCTCCCTATCTAGTGTAAGTTATACAAAGCCTCCTGGCCTTCTCATACTCAAGACCTGGCTTCTTCTCAATATCATAAACCCAGTCACAGAGATTTGTGGTCTTTTCTGCCTCCTGCAGACTAGGACACTGGTCTCATGGCTCACTGGGCCCATTGGCTGCTATAGTCCCACTTGGACTCCACAGGCAGCCTGATTGGCTTTCATAACCCCACCTGGGCTGGATACACAGGCTGTGTAGTCTCACTTGCTTGCAGAGTCCCCTTTACTGTTTCTACTCAACAGCCATTAGGGGAGACTCAGACATCCTTTTTCTTCTCTGTATAGGTGGATACCTCTAGCACCACACAGAAACCATGGCTCACTATTATCCTCTATGCTGATACTGCCACAGTATATAAATCTGCACAGTACCACATCTCTTGTTCTGTGTAGCAGGGGTAAATCTTTCCAAATGTGCAATTGTTGAATTTATAGTGCACTTTGCTATAGATGACATTTTACATTTATATTTAATTAATAGTACCGATGTTAGTTGGCTTAAAGTTATATGCATTAGAAACTTTTTGCAAAATGTCAATATGCTTTTGGTATTTGATGAATTAGCTTTGTCTAAAATTTGTCACAACACTGTACATCATCAAAAGTGGATGTTTTGACCATGTTGTATATTTTATAATTGTGCATCAAATTTAACTTGAAAACGTCCTTGAGGATGCTGCTCTCATAAATATAGAAATATTAAGTCTCCATGACCTGACTTGACCACAATTTTGCACATGAAATGTCAAAGGCAATTAATGGCATTTAGATAATATCACCACCTATGAGACACAGCTTAGTCTGAGATACTCATGGTAAATAGTTACTTCAGGAGCCTGTTCCAGATAATCATGTTTCAAATGCAAAAAAAATGCATTGTGTATAAATTAATTCAAATCAGTTTTCACTAATCTGTTAATTTTATTAATACACTAAAGTAACTCACATGCAAGACAAATAAATAAATAAATAAATACTGTAATAAGCACAGTGATCATACCATGTGTCCCTACAGGTTCCTTGATATTTGTATACAATGAAAATACTCATTATGAGTAGATGTACTTGACCTTTGAAACCCTTTCATGGTCTATTTCAACCACAGGGATCTTGTATGTTTCAAATGCCAGACAAGGTTATTCATCATATGACTAAAATGAAATGAAATTGTAGGACCACAAAGAAGCATAAAAACAACTTACAGTACTGTACCTAATTTGCCCTTTTGCTTATATAAGTACACAGATCACATTTGATGCATTATTTTAATTCTTTGATTGCAAAGATTATAAATTTTTTCACGTGGAGCAGTGATGGCCTTGTTTGAGTAATGTGGTAAAATATAACCGTGCTATTTTGCATTTACAGTATGCACTGTTACTTCTCAATAGAAATATGCAGTTTAGTTATTAATGATTTAAAATATTTGTATTGTGTTTGTTTTATTCCCTTTAAAGTAGAGATGAGCGGGTTCGGTTCTCAGAGAACCAAACCCTACCGGACTTTGCCTTCCAAGCCCGGATCCGAGTCAGGCTCGGATTTTCCCTCCTGACTTGGAAACCCGAATGCGTCAAAATATCATCATCCAGCTGTAGGATTCTCGCAGGATTTGGATTCCATATAAGGAGCCGCGAGTCGCTGCCATTTTCACTCCAGTCTCGGATAATGTATAGAGAGGACATGTCCTCAGTGTTCAGTGTCTGTGTGGGTGTGGGAAAGTGGGGTGGCAAGTGTTGTGCTGCTCAGTCCAGTCCAGTGTAGTCACTCAGTGTATTGTGCTGCATCAGTCCAGCCAGTCACAGTGTTGGTGTTCTCTGCTGCCATATATCCAGTGTAGCTGTATAAAGTGGTGCTGTGTTCTACAGACCAGTGCTGCATCAGTCCAGCCAGTCACAGTGTTGGTGTTCTCTGCTGCCATATATCCAGTGTAGCTGTATAAAGTGGTGCTGTGTTGTGCAGACCAGTCCAGTGTAGTCAGTGTATTGTGTTGCATAAGTCCAGCCAGTCACAGTGTTGGTGTTCTCTGCTGCCATATATCCAGTGTAGCTGTATAAAGTGGTGCGGTGTTGTGCAGACCAGTGGTAGTGTCTCATCAGTAATTCCAGTGACAATATATGCTGTTGCTATATGTCCACTGCTGCAGTATAATAATTATAACAACAACCTGTTGTGCTGCATCAGACCAGTGGTAGTGTCCTGTCTCATCAGTAATTTCAGTGACGATATACACTGCTGCAGTATAATAATTATAACAACAACAACCTGTTGTGCTGCATCAGACCAGTGGTAGTGTCCTGTCTCATCAGTCATTCCAGTGACGATATACGTTGCTGCTATATGTCCACTGCTGCAGTATAATAATTATAACAACAACAACAACCTGTTATGCTGCATCAGACCAGTAGTAGTGTCCTGTCCATCAATCATTCCAGTCATTCCTGTGCCGCATATTGTCTTATATAAATCCCAAAAAATAATGGAGAACAAAAATGTTGAGGATAAAATAGGGAAAGATCAAGAAGAACCACTTCCTCCTAGTGCTGAAGCTGCTGCCACTAGCCATAACATAGACAATGAAATGCCATCAACGTTGACTGCCAAGGTTGATGCCCAATGTGATAGTAGAGGGCATGTAAAATCCAAAAAGCCAAATTTCAGTAAGAAGAACCAAAAATAGAAATTTAAATCATCTGAGGAGAAACGTAAACTTGCCAATATGCCATTTACGACACGGAGTGGCAAGGAACGGCTGAGGCCCTGGCCTATGTTCATGACTAGTGGTTCAGCTTCACATGACGATGGAAGCCCTCATAACTGAGTCCCTGACACTTATGTTGGTGTTAGACGTGTGTACGGTATACGCCATTAGTGCAGTGGGATTTAGACAATTGATGGAGGTATTGTGTTCCCGGTAACAAATCCCATCTAGATTCCACTTCACTAGGCAGGTGATAGTGAGATTTTGCCATTTAATTACAGTGATTTGGACGTATAATTACAGTGATTTTGGCAATTTAATTTCAGTGATTTATAATTATTAATTACAGTGATCTTGCCAATTAATTCCAGTGATTTATAATTATTAATTGCAGTGATCTTGCCAATTAATTCCAGTGATTTGGACATATAATTCCAGTTGGAATTGTTTGTGTTGCTTGGCTTAGTCATACAGCTACCTCATTGCACCTCTTCGACATCTTTGCATGAGGTGCTGTTTGGGGCCTAGTTTTTGAAAAGTGCCATCCTGTGTGACACTGCCATATGAGTCCAGGGGTACTGCTGTATTAGTTCTGAGGTACTGCCGTATAAGTCCACCAATTGCAGATTTTTTTTAAAAGTGACTGGAGCGTGCTGGAGATGCTGTCAGTGGACCGAACAATTGCGGCCCACTCTCAACATTCAGCCACTGCGTGACACTACTAGATGGGTCAGGTGGTTGTGTCGCTTAGCTTAGGCCTACTGCAACCTTGGTACACCTTTTTTTCTTTTTTGCATGATTTGCTGTTTGGGGCCTTATTCTTATATCTGCCCTCCTGTCTGACACTGCAGTGCCACGCCTAGATGGCCAATTGTTTGTGTCGCTTGGCTTAGTCATACAACTACATTGCAATTCTTTTTCTTCTTTGCATGATGTGCTGTTTGGGGCCTTTTTTTTATATCTGCCCTCCTGTCTGACACTGCAGTGCGACTCCTAGATGGGCCAGGTGTGTGTGTTGTCCACTTGTGTCGCTTAGCTAAGTCATACAGCAACCTCAGTGCAACCTTTTGGCCTAAAAACAATATTGTGAGGTGTTCAGAATAGATTGGAAATGAGTGAAAATGATTGTTATTGAGGTTAATAATACTGTAGGAGCAAAATTGCCCCAAAATTCTGTGATTTTAGCTGTTTTTATGTTTTTTTTCAAAAATCATCCAGATCCAAAACCAAAACACGAAAGGGTGGTTATGGCAAAACCAAGCCAAAACCAAAACATGAAAGTGGAATTAGAACCAAAACCAAAACACAAAACATGAAAAGTGCCAGCCGCAGATCTCTACTTTAAAGATGTATTTTTAATGGATATTCACCAAGCCACTTACTAAATATGCCATAGCTTCAGCCTAATTAAACACAAATTGGCAGCAGATACAAAATGAGACATACTGTATGCCAAACTACGTAACAAAACTTACATAAAATCTCTCACACATACCCCGAAAAATGGCACCATATTGTGCCTATGCAGATTTATGTGATCCTGGTGCTTACTCTCCATTGTAATTGGGGAAGTAAGAAAGGGCGGTCTACCGCAGGCTGAATACAGATGCACACAGGGCCTGATTTAGAGGTGGACGACATGCTCATGTTTGCGCAGTTGATCGACTTCTTTTTGCTACTGAGCATGACTGAAAACTCTAGAAAACCGCTATGGTGCATTCGCTACTCAGAGTGTGAGCAGAGACCACTGTTGAGTACAGAGTCGCAAAAGAGCTGGCTGCACACAACCATGGACATTCTTGGGCAGTTCGTGGGAGGCGACCTGAAATGTCTGCAAACAAAGGCCATCTCAACGGCGTGTTATGGTAGTGTCACGGTCGTGTCAGTGAATGCACAAATGCAGATTCACAGTCACAGGATATATTTAGAGGAATTTGAGAAGGAAACACTGAGCTGAGCCTGTTGCATGTGTTGATGGTGCACCGGTGGTGGACTGTCCTGGGCCACTAATGCAGTTGCACTGTCCATAGATACTAAAAGTGGGCCTCTCATCGCTTATGCACAAGGAGAAGGCTAACATTAGAATTTGCATATAATCGCTTCTGCTGTTCTAACAGCATCCCCCTCTAAATCAGGCCCACAGTCACAGAGATGCATATACGCATCTAAAATTACACAAAGATGAAGATTAGTGTTGACAGCACTACAAATACTGTATGCTGCCGGTCCCTACCTGCATGCATGTTGTCATAGATCAAGGGATTTTTTGCAGTGTTAAATCTCTTACCAAGGACAGCTGCTGGATTTCATCAAAGTCTACCTGCTGGGCAGATCAGCATTGCACTCCTTTTTAACTAGCTGGACTACCATTATTTAGTCCCTTTGCTGCTTTCAGGATAATGGCCCTCATTGCTTTTAGCAGCCGTGCAAATGCTAAGCCGCCGCCCTCTGGGAGTGTATCTTAGCTTAGCAGAAGTGCGAACGAAAGGATCGCAGCGCTGCTGCAAAAAAAGATTGTGTAGTTTCTGAGCAGCTCGAGACCTACTCCTAGCTTGCGATCACTTTAGACTGTTTAGTTCCTGTTTTGACGTCACGAACACGCCCTGCGTTCGGTCAGCCACACCTGCGTTTCCCCAAGCACGCCTGCGTTTGTATCTGACACGCCTGCGTTTTCACACACTCTCCCCGAAAACGGTCAGTTACCTCCCATAAACACCCACTTTCTGTCAATCACTCTGCGGCCAGCAGTGCGACTGAAAAGCGTCGCTAGACCTTGTGTGAAACTGCATCGGCTTTTGTGAAAGTACGTCTCGCGTGCACATTGAGCCACATACGCATGCGCAGAAGTGCCTCTTTTTTACCTAATCGCTGCGAACGAAAACAGTTAGCGAACAACTCGGAATGACCCCCAATGTGTCACTGACCTGTTCAGCCCCACATGGATTTCATTGGTTTACGATGTCAGATGGGTGCACACAGCAGAGGATTGTAGGTTCTGTCTTACTAAACTCAATAGTGGATTTTTGTGTTACCCGTTAAATGTTACCTGTACTTAACAACTATGGGGGTAATTCCAAGTTGATCGCAGCAGGAAATATTTTAGCAGTTGGGCAAAACCATGTGCACTGCAGGGGAGACAGATTTAACATGTGCAGAGAGAGTTATAGGCCCTACACACTTGACGATATTCTGAAAGATATGAACGATCTCGTTCATAAATGAACGAGAACTCGTTCATATCTTTCAGTGTGGAGACTTAAGCGATGAACGATGCGCGTCCCCGCGCTCGTTCATCGCTGGTCTCCCGTCGGCTGTGCATGCAGGCCAATATGGACGATCTCGTCCATATTTGCCTGCACTTCAATGCAGCCGGGTGACGGGGGGAGTGAAGAAACTTCACTCCCCCCGTCACTGCCCCCCCGCCGCCGGGTCGCTCGTCGGCCGTATCGGCCGTCGGGCACCTCGGCGGCACATCGCCAAGTGAGTAGGGCCCTTTAGATTTGGGTGTGGTGTGTTCAATCTGCAATCTAAATTGCAGTGTAAAAATAAAGCAGCCAGTATTTACCCTGCACAGAAACAAAATAACACACCCAAATCTAACTCTCTCTGCACATGTAATATCTGCCTCCCCTGCAGTGCACATGGTTTTGCCCAATTGCTAACAAACTTGCTGCTGCGATCAACTTGGAATTACCCCCTATATTAGATAATTTGACTTTAGTCTTCATTTTGGGTAGCAGGGTATATCACTGTTGGGCCTTTTTTTGTGGAATAGGTGACCATAAGGTTGAACTGCATCAGTTGTGCTCCACAGAGCAAGTTGCCACGTTTATTTTATTTTTTTACCAACTGTAAGATATAATAGATGCTCCATCTCTCCAGCTTTTGTGGTACTACACACCCCAGCATGCCCTGAAACAATGTTAGCATGCCTTAATAGCAACACTGTGGCAGAACCTGCTGGGATGTGTAGTTCCATAGCAGCCGGAGTCCCACATATTGAATTCTACTGTTCTATAACATACTTTACAAATGGGAAGGTTAGGATTTATCATGGTTACAAGGTCCTTAATTGGACAATCAATGTCCTTCTTTTTTAAAGTCTAAATTAAATTAAGGTCTGCTGAAGCAATACAGTGACATACCCTCCTTTTTGGCAGGTACAGTACCTTTTTTTATGGTCTGTACAGATTTTTGGCTCTCCAAACTTCCATTGAAAGTGTAGGAAAAGCGGTGTGGCCACGCCCCCTCTACCCATGATCACGCCCCTTTTCGAATTTGGAGGGTATGCAGTGATTGATTAGAATTGAGTATTTTCCAATAATTGAGCAGATCACATATCATAAAAGCATTGTGTAGTTTTCACTATTATGATGTATTTCACAGGTCCCTGTCTGCTTCATGAGATAAAAAGCGTACTTGTTAATAAGAATCCAGCATGTGTTGAAATCAGTGGCAGAACTTGTGAGTGGTGGGTCCAGGTGCAAAAATATACTTTGGCTCCCCCTCCTCTGACCCGCCTTAAGTTCATAATTTGCCACAGGCCAGTGGGTCACAGGGAAAGGCAGAGAATGACAGGGAGAAGCAGTGGGTGGCAGAGAGAGGCACAGAGTGACAGGGAGTGGTAACAAGGAGAGGACAGTCCTGTACTATGTGGAGACCAGGGAGGATGTACCTTGGTGATGGTGGGTCTTGAAAGAAAGTGTGCTACTCAGAGGCGTAACTTGGGGTTTTGGAGCACAGGGCAAGATTCCCTCCCACACACAAAAAAAATACCCACAAGGTAAACAATGTGCGCATGTCGTATGAGCGCGTGCCAAAAAAATGGGCATGGTGACATTGCAGAAGGGGCATGGTCACTGAAAATGGGGTGTGCCAACATGACATGCCACCTGTTTCTCGTCACACTGGGAACATTCTTTTCAATTCTACCTCTGAAGAAATGTGTCCTCTAAGGCTGACGGCGTCTTTGGTTGGTGTTCACTATTGCTGTAGGAGAACACATCAACCAGAAGATGCCTGTTGGTGTAGGAATATTAACAAGGTCAGCATCAGCAACAGCAGTTCAACCAGAATCGTGTCACCTCCTCCCCTTTGGGTCTCTCAGCCACACCATCATCTCCCCCCTGCATCTCTCAGCTACACCGTCATAGCCCCCCTGCGTAATCTCTCAATCACACTATCATCTCCCCTCTGCATCTCTCAGCCACACCATCACCTACTACCTGCGACGACTCACAGCACACCATCATCTCGCACCCTGCGTTATCTCTCAGCACACATCACCTCCCCTTGCTTCATCTCTCAGCACACCATCATCTTCCCATGCGTCATCACCCAGAACACCATCACCTCCCCATTTGTTGTCATTTCTCCTGTTCACATCACCTCCCCTGCATCTTCTCATGTTCCTCCTGTTTCTCTCACCATTCCCTATTCCTTCTGTGTCAAACAGCCTCCCAAAATTCATTGTCACCCTGAGTCCCCCCGTTCATTCAATGTCTCTCAGTGTGTCTCCCCAAGTCCCCCCTTCATTTTATGTCACCAAGATCCCCCCTATTCAATTGTAATACCTGTATGCCCAATCTCCCATCTAAAGTGACCACGGGACCGGTGGCACCCCCCTCTACTGGGCCTGCCATGGCTACCAAGGCATGTACCCTGCTCACCCCATGCTTGTTTCACCACTGATGCTACTGCATAGACCCTAGTCTTCCTGTCCTCCAGGGAGGCCTCATGCCCTATACCAAGATGGCCACTAAGATCACTACTAAGATCTTATTTCTTATTTCTATGCTGTATAATGTTGTATAGTGACATGGTGGGAGACAGAAGTCTCCTACTTAGTTCCTTTGACAAACATGGTTAACACCTGACATAAAACTGTTCTAGCATCACTGCATAGGTACCGGTTTGCAGTATACACTCACCATCTGGTGAGCTGTATGAAACCCCAATCCTCTCCAGCTCTAATCCAGCTCCACTCCATTATCAGTGTACATGTAATTATGGGTACAGCTGTACCTGCTAGCTATCAATAAGCTAACACCACTGGTTAAGTATCTGGGCTGTTTATAGTTTGAGTCATCCACTAGTGTATGCCTATATGATGTTGCAATATCAACCCCTGCACATACATTATTTCTAACAGTGGGAACACAGCGGCCACTGCCCTAAGAGAGGGGGCCACATCCCATGTGCTTTCCTCAGTTCGGCAGTCAGTCAAGCACGCTCTGACAGCACCAATTATACTGGCCATGAGCTCAGCTGCCCTTAAGTCATAGACAACAGTGAAGAATTCACAGCTCTGTGAATTAGAGAAAGTACCCACCTGTGATCATCAGTGCTAACAGGCAGCAGGACTTCCCTATCAGTGCAGCTCAGATGGCAAGCTGATGTGGCTGCACACACACAAGGCCAACCCTGCCTCCCTGAGGTAAGTGTCAGGTTCCTCAAAAAGGTCATGCATTGGCCCAGGGGAAAACTCATTGCTGGTCTTGACAGCAGTGCCCGCCCTAATCCCCAAAGGTCCTGGTGCAATGCATCTGCTGCAAGAATGGTAGTTTCACTTCTGGTTTAAATAAAATTAGATAAGAATCAATGTTGTCTACTGTATGTAGATTTGTTCAAGATATGAACAATCAAATAAGTTCTCTGGAATGTCAGATCTGTTTGCAACAAACTGGCCCCCACTCATGACCTTTTAATTTCCAACTACCTGCATCTCCTGGCCATTACATAAACCTGGATTACTCCCTATGACACCACTTCTCCTGCTACTCTCTCTGCTTGGGGCCTCACATTCTCACACACACCCTGACCCCAGGATCGCTATGGGGGTGGCGTTGGGATCCTTTTACCCTCTAGCTACACATACCAACTTATACCTCAAGAACCGTCCCTTACATTCTCTACATTTAAGATCCATGCAATATGCCCCTACTGACCTACTAATCTTCGAGTTGCTGTCATTTACCGTCCACCTGGCATTTCCTCCAAATTCCTCGACAACTTTGCTTCCTGGCTACCTCACTTCCTCTCTTCTGACATTCCCTCTATTATCCTAGGTGATTTCAACATCCCTATCGATAACCCCACAAAATCACCTGCCTCTAAACTCCTTAACCTCAGCTCTTCATTTGTTCTCTCCCAGTGGACCACCTCACCCTCCCATGTGAACGGGAGCTCACTGGATCTGGTTTTCACTCACCGCTGCAATATTTCTGATTTCTACAATTCCCCTTTTCCACTCTCTGACTACCACCTGCTCTCTTTCAACTTATCTATCTCTGCTTCCCCATCTTTCCCTCCTAAGGCTTCCATCACTAAGCGTAACATTGTGGCTATTGAAACCTCATCCCTATCCTCCTTGTTTGACTCACATCTTTCTCCTCTTCTCTCTCTCTCACATGCCCTGAAAAAGCCACATCCTTATACAATGCATCTTTTACTTCTGCCTTTGACTCTGTTGCTCCGCCAAACACTATTCACCCTCGCAGATCAACGCGGCACACCAAATGCACCAGATATCTTCAAAAATGCTCACGTACTGCAGAGTGACAGTGGAGGAAATCACGCTCTAAGGCAGACGTCCCCCATTTCATTTATGCTCTCATCCTTCAGTACTGCCCTTTCCCTCACTAAACAACTTCAAAATTCTCATCTCTACCCAATCTTCCAAACCCCGGCGCCTCTTTACTACTTCACTAATCAGTCAATTAAAATAAAGTGTGACCCAGAGAGACATAATAAACAGTCTTTCTTTTGCTTCTTTGCAAAACAACCCTTTAATAGTTTGTTCTGAACTAATGTCCGGGAGCACCACCAACCCTGTTCTACCTTAAAAGCCTTTTAAGTGAAGTCGGTAGCTCCATGTTGGTTTCCATTCTTGCCGCATATGGTATAAAAATAGTATGACATTTATTGTACAATCTGGTCCAGTGCAGATTCCAAAACCCCCACCCATTATAGCCTCTTTACCACTTTTAACTCCCTCCTCTGCCCACCACCACCTCCTCTCCCTTCCTCACTGTCTGCTCTTGATTTTGCCACTTATTTCACATCCAAGATTGATTCCATATGTCAGGACATCACATCCCACCAGACCAGCAACCAGCCACCACCCATCCCTTGCCACCCCTCTCCTTCCCTCTTACCAACTCTGACATCTTTCTCCCATGTATCTGGTGAGCAAGTCATGGCCCTCATCCATTCCTCCCCCTACAACTTCCCCACTTGACCCTATCCCCTCCCACCTCCTCTGCTACCTCTCTTTTTCTGCCTGTTCCCATCTTGCTCACCTTCTCAATCTCTCCCTTTCATCCGGCACTGTCCCATCAGCCTTCAATCATGCTCTTGTCTCCCCTATTCTTAAAAAACCTACCCTTGATCCATACACTCTCTGCAACTATCGACCCGTCACCCATCTCTCTAGTCCCTTTTGCCTCCAAACTTCTTGAATGTATTGTCTATAATCACCTCACTGCCTTTCTTTCCTCTCACTCACTGCTTGACCCATTCCAGTCTTGTTTCCATTCTCTCCACTCCACTAAAACTGCCCTCACAAAAGTCTGCAATGACCTCCATGCAGCAAAATCTAAGGGACAATACTCTCTGCTTATTCTTCTTAACCTCTCTGCTGCCTTTGACACTGTGGACCACCCTCTCCTTCTGCTAATCCTTTACTCTCTTGATCTGCATGATACTGCCCTATCCTGGCTGTCCTCTTACATATCTGATCGTTCCTTCTCTGTCTCCTCTCATGACGCTACCTCCCCCCCACTTCCACCAACTGATGGTGTCCCCCAAGGCTCTGTTCTTGGTCCTCTCCCTTTCTCTCTCTGTATGTCCTCTTTAGGTGAACTCATTAGTTCTTTTAACTTCCAATATCACCTCTATGCTGATGACACTCAAATCTACCTTTCCTTCCCTGATCTCACCACAACTCTCCTCACTCGTACCTCCAACTGTCTTTCTGCTATCTCTTCCTGGACATCCCAGCACTTACTTAAACTCAACATGTCTAAGACTGAGCTGATCATCTTCCCACCCTCCCGCACAACCTCCCACAATCTCATTATCCATTGATGGCACAACTATCTCCTCTAGCCCCCAAGTACGCTGTCTTGACATAATCCTTGACTCCTCCCTCTCCTTCAAACCACACTTTCAGCACCTCTCTCAAACCTGTCATTTTCATCTCAAAAACATTTCCAGGATCAGACCTTTTCTCACCCAGGATGCCACTAAGACCATTATTCACTCACTGATTATTTCCATATTGGATTACTGAAATCTCCTCCTAACTGGCCTCCCTACAATTACCTCACTCCACTCCAATCTATCATCAATGCTGCAGCCCGGCTCATCTACCTCACCAAACGCACTACTGTACATCCACCTCCCCTCTCCTACAAGCCCTTCACTGGCTTCCCTTCCCTTTCAGAATCCAATTCAAACTTCTCACACTCACTTACAAAGCACTCACCCACTCTACTCCCATTTACATCTCTGACCTTATCTCCCTTTACTCTCCCACCCATCCTCTTTGCTCTGCTAATGCACGCCGACTCTCCTGTCTTCTGATTACTTCCTCACATTCTAATCTCCAAGATTTTTCATGTGCTGCTCCCTTTCTCTGGAATTCTTTACCTCTCCCCCTCAGACTCTCCACCTCTCTACAGAACTTCAAACGGGCTCTAAAGACCCACTTCTTTACCAAATCCAGCCAAATCTCATCCTAACCCTCTCTCATGCTTGGGCATGTCACCCCTGTCTGTCTGCCCCTCCCCTTTAGAATGTAAGATCTCACGAGTAGGGCCCTCTTCCCTCATGTGCTTATTCTTTTCTTACTTTAATAATCCTCCACTGCCCAATTCCTGCAGTTTTTTGGCCACCTTGGAACTTATCTCTATGTCGTTTACCGGTGTAGTTATGCTTAGTTACCCTGTACTTTTCCTATATTGTCTTCAACTGTAAGTCACTGTTTTCCTGTTTTGATTATGTGCATATGTACTCTGTAATTGAGCGCTGCGGAATCCTTGTGGCGCCATATAAATAAAGGATAATAATAATAAGTTCTGAAAAGGAAAACCAATTGTCTTCTCACAAAGAACTGGAGTCAAATACATTTGAAAGAGTTGTTGGGAATGAAAGTGTATTAAAATTGTATATTTTTTCCCAAAGATTTTCTATGATTTGTTACCAGAATGGAAACTTCACCTCTGCATCCTATTACAAGTTATTTACCTTTAAGCCTGGATGCTTACCCTTTAATGTTCCATACTCCCCCCTTATGCAGAGTTCAATTACTTTATAGATGCTTTGGAAATCCAACTATTTGTCCTACACATCACCAGTTTTTTTGATATATTTGAAAAAAAAATTCCCTGTTCTGATTTTATGAAGGCATGTTTTGGCTTTATATTCTTCTAGCTGGGCTATTTAAGATTACGGTGTTATTTAAACTATTGTATTTTATTGAATCCATCCCATTCCTTACCTCAAAGAAATTGACCTTAAAATCAATTTATTTCCCCGTCAGTGATACTGCCATATACAGTAATTCCAGTGATACTGCCATATAATTCCAGTGGTACTGCCATATAAGTCCAGTGGTACGGCCGTATAATTCCAGTGATACTGCCGTATAATTCAAGTGATACTGCCGTATAAATTCAGTCCAGTGGTGCTACTGTATAAGTCCAGTGGTACTGTTGTATAATTTCAGTGGTACTGCTGTATAAATCCAGTGGTACTGTCCAGTCCAGTGATACTGCCGTATAAGTCCAGTGATATTGCCATATAAGTCCAGTGATACTGCCATATATGTCCAGTGGTACTGTCATATAAATCTAGTGATACTGCCGTATATTTTTAGTGGTACTGCCGTATAAATCCACTGATACTGCCGTATAAATCCATTCTGGTGGTACTGCCATGTAAGTCAAGTCCAGTGGTGCTGCCATATAAGTTCAGTGGTGCTGTCCTCTGCTGTATATTATTTACACCAAATAAAGGGGTTATTAATATTTAATTCAAATTAATTTACAGGGTTTGCCCTGTGTGGTGTAGAGGTGTGCTCTCCTATGCTGCATTTTGTTATATAATGCCAGAAAAATAATGAAGAACAAAAAATTGAAGGCTAAAATAGGGAAAGATCAAGAACCACTTCTTCCTCCTACTGCTGCTGCTGCTGCTGCTGCTGCTGTTGTTGCTGCTGGGAGTCGACTGTCATCCCAGAGGGGAAGTCAGTGTGTATGCCACCATGGGTTGGCAACGATTGTCGCTGTCTGCAGTGCACACAGCTCAATCTGGACTGACGTCCAGGAGCTGCATGCATGGCCAGCGGCTGCATGGCATCACTGAGCGATATGAGTGGTCATATCGGTCAGTATGTATGGGCGACTGCCAACTGCCTGCCCTGTGAGGGGAACACTAGACAGCGTCACTCATAGTGCGATGTCGTCTAGTGTGTATGGCAGGGCCATAACAAGGTGTGTGCCAGCAGTGCTTGGCACACAGCACATCTTCACTGGGGGCGCAGTACCGCTGGCAAAACCGTAGCTATGTGCCGCAATGTGTGTCTACATGATACAGCTGGTATGCGCTGTACGGCTCCCGCAGTCTGTGCTACTCTTTATGCCGTCCCTCTACTGCCTGACCATCCCTCCTCCCCCCAGTGGTGCCGTGATGTGTAAAAAGGGGACTCTATCTGCCGTAATGTGTAAAATGGGACTCTGCCTGCCGTTATGTGTGAAAGGGTCTCTACCTGGTGTAATGTGTGTATTGGTGCTACTGTGTGGCGTAATTTGAATAATAGAGACTACTGTGCAACGTAATATGAATTGGTATTATTTTGTGGCCACTCCCCTTCCCAATGAAGCCACGCCCCTATATTTTTGATGGCGCGCACTGGCCCTATTCTAAATATGGGGGGAGTGGGGTGCGCCAATGCGGTTTCTTGCACACAGCACTAAAATGTCTAGTTACGGCACTGGTGTATGGACCATTAGGCTAACTGGTTGCTATTGGCAGCTTCTCCACTTGTCCTTTGTATACATTTTGACACATCTGCCCCTAAGTGTGAGCTAAAGGTGACCCTACCATCTCTCTTGTTTATACTGCAATATAAATTCTGTCTTCCAATAAATGAATCCTAACACATAAAGAGTCATTACCTTATCGAGAATGGTGTGCTCTGTAAATAACTGATAGTGGAGAAAGTCAAGAAAAATTAAACGTTATGCTACATGCAACCAGTTTCATGATCGTGCTTCTACATAACAATGAACCATTTCATGTTTGCAAGTAATCAAAGCATACAATACACTGTAAATGTTGTTGGAAAGAAGGTGACATATGGGTCATATTAAGCACCCTTAGTTTCCAGCTGACTGTTTTTAACACTTGTCTGTTAAAATTATGCTGAGCTTTGAAATGTACAATATAGTAGATTTTGAAGTTTGATACACATGAAACTTGTAGCAAAAATATTTTTGGACAAATAAAGATTATTTTGTGTGTGTTAATGATGTCTTAATGTTACTGGCCAACTGCCTAATAAGCTTCAATTTGGCGTGCATATATTGTGACAGCATATCTTTAGGCCTTTCATTAGAAATTCCTTATTATTGGATAATATAAGTTGCCCACATATGAAAGAGAAGAGTTACCTCTTTCCAATGACATGGCCCAACTGTAATCACTAATGTTCAGAGGCGTAACTAAGGCAGGGTGAGTGGGGCGTGTGCCCTGGGCGCCTTGGCAGGCCGAGCAGAGGGGGGCGCTGCCAGCGGTCCTTACATTTTTGTTACCTTCTTTTCCAACTATTCCTATTTTTTATCACCTCCCAAAAATTCACAAGTCCATCACTGCACCCCCAGGACGTCCTATTATTTTGGGTGTTAATTCTCTCACTTCGAATCTGTCTTTTTATGTTGATACTTATCTTCAACCTCATGTCCCTCCATTGAGGTCTCACATCCGAGATACCGCCCATTTTTTACAGCTTATTCAAAATGTGGAATGGCGTTCAAATTATGCCTTCCTTACATTGGATGTGCAAAGTCTCTACAGTAATATTCTGCATGAACTGGGTGTAAAAAGTATTCATAATCAATTAATTTCGGATGAAGACATCTCGGAGGGTCTCAGAGAATTTATCTTAGATTCTATTTCCTTTATCCTAAAACACAATTATTTTCTATTTTCTGACACTTTTTATTTACAAGTCATGGGGACAGCCATGGGGACCAGATTTGTGCCAAGCTACGCCATCCTATATATGGGGCAAGTGGAAGAACAACTTATTTGGGGTAGTGGGTTGGCTGTGCATCTGGTCCTCTATGGCCGTTACATAGACGATCTTTATATTATTTGGGATGGGGATTTAGACTCAGCACTTAGTTTTGTTTCATTTCTCAACTCTAACACTTTTCATTTAACTTTTGCTCACATTTTTGATAAAAACAAAATTAATTATCTGGACTTAACATTAGAGATAAGGGATAATCATATACATACCTCTAACTATACCATTGCTTATATTTCTATATACCAATGTTATTAATTCCTGCCAGGAAATCTTAAAGTGAATTTTATTCAAAGAATTAAACTTAAAGTTTTTATTTTATTATTTGTTACACTGTGGGGCATTGTAACTGGAACAGTGGGGCATGTAACTGGTACTGTGGGGCATGTATCTGGCACTGTGGGGCATTGTAACTGGCACTGTGGGGCATGTAACTGGCACTGTGGGGCATGTATCTGGCACTGTGGGGCTTTGTATCTGGCACTGTGGGGCATGTATCTGGCACTGTGGAGCATTGTATCTGGCACTGTGGGGCATGTATCTGGCACTGTGGGGCATTGTATCTGGCACTGTGGGGCTTTGTATCTGGCACTGTGGGGCATTGTATCTGGCACTATGGGGCATTGTATCTGGCACTGTGGGGCGCTGTATCTGTCACTGTGGACCTGACACTGTGGGGCACTGTGTATCTGGCACTGTGGGGCACTGTGTATCTGGCACTGTGTATCTGGCACTGTAGGGCAATTGTGTATCTGGCACTGTGGGGCAATTGTGTATCTGGCACTGTGGGGCAATTGTGTATGTGGCACTGTGTAAAAAGGGGACTCTGCATGCATACTGTGCAAAAATTGAATGAAGGTGTGCTGAGAGACGACACAAGGGGTAGGTGATAGTGTGCTGAGAGGCGACACAGGGGGTAGGTGATAGTCATGTTGACACGCCCCATTTTCAGTGGCCACACCCATTCTGGTGCATGGCCATGCCCATTTTTGTGTGCGCACATACCTCTTTTTGTGTGTGTGGTTTTTTTTTTGGGGGGGGGAAGCACCACTCTTCATCTTGCCCTCGGCTCTGAAAACCCTAGTTATGCCTCTGCTGATGTTATTCTGCAATATGGTAAAATGTCATTTTCTTTAGATGGAAATTTTACTAAACAAGCCATATCTAACCCATACTGGCACTAACATACATGAGGCAACTGCATTTAAAAAGTAAGAGAGTCCCATCTTTCTAAAGATATGCCCTATCGGTTATTATTGTTTGGTGTTCACATGGGATAATCAAATAATGACACCCAGCAGTGCAATAAGTAATCACTGTACACTTTGAACAGATAGGATGGGTCAAATAATCATTAACTGTTATTTATAACGTGCCACGAGAGTTCCATAGTACTGGAAAAGGGAATAAACTGGAAATAACAAAGATAACTATGTGCTAATACTGGCAGTAAATAAAATCATAAAGGTACAGAGCCGACCCTAGGCATAGTCAAACTAGGCAAATGCCTAGGGCATTTGACATGCCATGGGGCACAAGCAGCTCCTGCTAATTAAAATGATATGCAGCATGCCTATATTCTGTGTGTGACTGCGGCTGTATCTGCATATGAAATTCTATGCTACAGTGTATTCCTGGAAATCACTGTAATGTAGCATTCCGTATGCAGATACAGCCACAGTTGCACACAGAATATTGGCATGCCGCATGTCATTTTAATCAGCAGTAGCTGCTTGTGCATCCTAGTTACATAGTAATGCAAATAAAATGCATAGTAATGCAAATTTTTCAGCAAAAAAGTTGCCCGATGTTGGCATTGCTGGCAGGGAGCTGCCAGCTGATTCATGCCAGGCATCTCATGCTGCATGATGTATTGAGGCAAGAAGTATGAGGACACATCTGTATCCAAGCAGAGGCAGAGATCACAGTGTTAGCGGCCATGTGAGTGCTGCATGTGGGAGGGTTGTTTGTGCAATAGTGGTCGGCATATGTGTAAGGGGCATTATGTGTGTAACGTATAAATGCATTAATAATGTGTGGCATATGTGTACGGGATATTATGTGTATAAAGGCATTAATAAAGGTTGACATAATGTGTAAGACACATTATGTTTACAAGGACATTAATAATGCGTGTCGTGTGCGAGGGCATTACTGTGTGGTATTATGTGTTTAAAGGCATTACTAAATTGTGGCATTATGTGTATAAGGTGTTCTACTATGTGGCGTAATATATAGAAAGGGTACTACGTGAATAAAGAGCAATATGGTGTGATTTAATGTGAATAAGGGGCACTACTGTGAGGAGTAACGTATATAAGGTAAAGTGGTACAACTGTGTGTAACGTGAATAAGGTATACTATCGCATGATATAATGTGAATAAAGTTGCACTACTGTGTGGAGTAATTTGAATTGGGGGTACTATTTTGTGGCCATGCCACTTCCCAGCAAAAAAACACCAATTTTTGGGCTGCACAGTGAATGTGCACACTGTTCCTATTTAAAATAAAGGGGGTAGGATCACCAAAATTAGAACTGCTATGGTCAAGGGGTGATGATGCTGGGAAAGGGGTGCAAGGTCAGAGGCGGAACTAGTGGTGGTGCTTGGGGGCACCAGTCAAAATCTTGGTAAGGATCGGCTCTGCATAGGTATATAACCACTGTTCATACAAGCTTACAATCTATAGAGGTCCAGGTTGTGCTTGGATAAAATGGGAAAAAGTGGACAGAGTCTGTAAAGTTAGGAAGATTGAGACATGGTAATCAGGGAAAAGGTGAGATGGCAGCCATAAGCAGCAAGAAGAGGGCAGGAAGGATTTTGTGGAATGTGTATAAGGAAATAAGGCAGGAAATGTAGGGAGGTGTGGCTGAGGGCTGTATAGGTGATAGAGAGTAAAAAGAATTTGGTTCTGAGTAGTATATGCAGCTAATGGAGTTTCTAGCAGACAGGAGACAGCAGAGGTAGAGTGATGAGAGAGGAAACTAAGAAGGGAAGGAAGCAGAGTGTCACGAACCGATCACTCGCTGCTGCAGGTTCTGGGGTCCATCCGTTGCTGGTGCGGTTGCTCGTGGTGCTGTGGGGATGCGGCTGGGTCGGTGGCAGAGGTGATGCAGGTTCTGGGAGTTGGAAGTGCGGGGACCTAATTGCCGGAGGCACATCTGTGTGTCTGCAGTATAGGAGGTGGCCATGTTGGAGACCAAATGCAGCACCTGTGGGTAAGTGTTAGCCAATCCCATGGCTATAAGTAGGCTGGGATTTATTTCACTCTTGGCCAGTGCTTTGTTGTAGCTACTCTGTACCCTAGCTCTGTGCTCTCCCTGTGACTTCTGTGTGATTCCAATGGTCCTGATATCGCCTCCGCTCCCAGAGGTCTGCCTGCAGCCTTCACCGCAAGTGACCCACCGACTCCCTGCTGTGCTGTCAGTCAATCGCTCTCCAAGTGGCAACAAGTGGATTCCCAGAGTCCTGTGAGAGGTTGCCCTGTTCGTTCAGTGACTGCCTGCTATAATCACACAGCCTGTGGAAGTTTCTACTTAATCCAGGTCCATGTTTACTCATCTCTCAGTTAACCCATTCCTCACCATTGTCTTCTGCTGCTGCTCTTCACAGTGTTTCAAGTATAATCTTCACAACCTGCAAGTACTTCTTTCAGTATTGTATCTATGTTTTTGCATCATTCAAAGACAATTCTTCACAGTTCTTCAGTTCAGCCTTTAAGCGTCAGTAACAAGTCTTCACAGTTGTTCATCTTTGTAGACTAGTAGGGGTCAGCACCACACTGGATTTGAAATCGCAAGGAGTTGTATATATACCCTTGCGAGTGGACCAACTACAATTTTGCAAGACCACCTACAAGAGAAAGAAGCTTCAATAGCACAACCATTACAAATACTAAGGGAGCCATTATGAAGGAATACATCTACCATTATTGAAAATCATTTTCCTCCATAACGATATTACATTCCTGATATACTAATGTATTATACATATCTTTGATTTTAATATTTTTCACCAGAGGAGTATTGGAATTGGTTATGTACACTTAGCAATTTGCTTGGTGTCAACATGGGGCATGTCAACCCCTTGTACTAATATCATTCAACCCCTCAAATACGTCATCGACAGGGTAACCTCTGCATGTACTGCGGGTCCTCTGAACATTTCGTTAAGTTCTGTAAACTTCAGCCGGAAAACTCTCACTCCTAGCTTATTCAAGAGAGGTTAAGCTAGGAGTTACCTTGGAATCACGTTACGGGAAGGAGCCAACTTTGCCTATTTGGTTGGAAGTTCCGGGGTCTACAGTTAAAGTTTCAGCTCTCCTAGATTTCGGTGCAGCCGAGAACTTCATCACTTCAGCCTTTGCCATATGATCTAAAGTTCAAACCGTGTCCCTGGAAGCAGTAGTTTCTGTTACAGCAGTGGATGGAAGTTGAATTCCAGAAGGCATAATTACTCATCGAACAGTATGTCTCAAGATGAAAGTTGATGTTCTCCATTCCGAATATATATTTTCTTCCTCGTGATTCCCAAAGCCTCTCATGATGTGATACTTGGATAACCTTGGCTGCAGAAACATAATCCACAGTTCAGCTGCTAAACCATGAAAATTCTTTTGTGGGGTGAATCTTGTACCAAGGATTGTTTAGCTTCAGTTAAACCCCTCCGGTCAGTCAGTCTTCCCGAGTTAACTTCAGTCTATCTATCTTTTGTGGATGTCTTCAGTAAACAAGCGGCAGACTCCTTGCCCCCTCATCGCAAATGGGACTGCCCAATCGATTTGGTGCTAAGCAAAACACCTCCTAGGTGTCCATTCCGGAGACTCAAGCTATGTCTGATTATATACAAGAGAATTTATCTAAAGGGTTTATTAAACCATCTTCTTCACCTACAGAAGCCAGATTCTTTTTCTTTAAGAAGAAAGACAGTGACTTGCGACCATGCATAGATTATCGCGGGCTTAATGAGATCACTGTGAAGAACAGGTACCCAATGCCGTTAATTCCAGAATTATTTGACAAGGTAAAAGGAGCTACCGTTTTTACGAAATTAGATCTTCATGGAGCTTACAATTTAATTTGTATCCATGCAGGGGATGAATGGAAGACTGCCTTTAATACCCGGGATTGGCATTATGAATACCTTGTAATTCCTTTTGGTCTTTGTAATGCTCCTGCAGTTTTCCAAAGCTATGTAAACTAACTTTTTTGAGATCTTCTTTACAAGTGTTTAGTAATGTAGTTGGATGATATCTTAATATTCTCCAAGGATCTGAAGACTCACCATTTCCAAGTTAAAGAGGTACAGTACTGACCCATCTGAGGAAAAATCGACTGTAATGCAATTTGGAGAAGTGTACTTTTGAAGTATCTTCTATACCAATCCTTGGTTATATAATTTCCAGTTCAGATCCTGTTAAGGTAAAAGATATCCAAGACTGGTCCACTCCTACGACTCTCAAGGGGATTCAGCGATTCCTTGGCTTTGCCAATTTTATAGGAAATTCATTAAAAATTACTCTACGTTGGTCACTCCCATCACAGCCCTGACACGCAAAGGAACAAATCCTACAAACTGGTCGATTGAAGCAATCAAAGCCTTCTCTGATTTGAAGCAAGCTTTTGTGTCAGCTCCCATTCTTCAACAGACAGATTTGAACCGTCCCTTTCTAGTGGAGGTAGATACATCTACGGAAGCAGTGGGAGCTGTGTTGTCGCAAGTCTTTGAAGATAAAAATGTCCATCCCTGCAGATATTTCTCCCGTAAGTTTCTACTGGCTGAACATAAATTATGCTATTGGGGAGCAGGAATTACTTGCTATCAAATTGGTGTTTGAGGAGTGGAGATACCTTCTAGAGGGAGCACAGCATCCCATCACAGTATATACTGATCATAAAAATCTTCTTTATCTGCAGTCTGCTCAGTGTTTGAATCCACGACAAGCTCGATGAGCTCTTTTCTTCACCCAATTTCATTTTAAGCTCACCTATCGTCCAGGGTCTCAAAATAAAAAAGCATATGCCCTTTCTCGATCCTTTAGTTCCTCTGAGTCGGACAATGCTACCACAAATCAAGCCTTTGTAAGTCCTACCTCTTTTTCAACGACTCGAACTTCGCCAGTCCCGGTCTCTCCTCCTGGCAGAAACTTTGTTGCCTCAAATCTTCATAAATGACTGTTTATTTGGGCTCACTCTTCGTCTTTCATGGGTCATCCTGGGGCCCAAAAGACTCTTACATTTATTCAATAGTCATACTGGTGGCCACGTATTAAAGCTGACATCCAAGAGTTTATAACAGCATGCCCTAAATGCACCCAACATAAGATTCCAAAGGGTCCTCCTTCAAGTTTGTTACAACCATTATCTATACCCAAATGACCTTGGACTCATATTTCAATGGATTTCATAACCGACTTACCTCCATTAAATGGGCGGAATACCATTTGGATAGTAGTGGACCGATTTTTGAAAATTGCGCTTTTTATTCCGATAACAGGATTACCATCAGCTCCTTCACTAAACAGATTATTCCTTTCTGAGATCTTTAAATTGCATGACCTTCCTCAAGAGATCGTTTCTGATTGTGGAACACAGTTTGTATCCATGTTTTGGGGGTCGCTTTGTTCTTCATTAAACATTAAGTTGAATTTTTCTTCCACATACCATCCCCAGACAGATAGACAAACTGAAAGAGTAAATAAAGATCATAATAATCTTTTTCATTCATCTTCAGAATCGACACCATTTTACACTAACTTTGGTTATCATCCTCGTGTGTCAGAGGTCCATCCTTTGCCAGCTCAGGAGGTCCCAGCAGCAGATCAAGTGCTTCAACATTTGTCTAAAATCTGGAGTTGTGTGCGCAAATCATTGATTAAATCTTCTGCTCATTATAAATCTTTCCCAGATAGAAAACGTAAGGCTGTACCTAACTACAAGGTAGGAGACCAAGTTTGGATTTCTACTCACAATCTTAAGTTCAAAGTTCCTTCTAAGAAGTTTGCTCCCAAGTTTATTGGCCCATTTCCCATTGAAAAGATACTCAATCCTGTAGCATACAAAGTCAAGTTGCCACCTTCTTTTAAAATTCCTAACGCCTTTAATACATCTCTGCTGAAGCCTTTGATTCTCAATAAGTTTCGTGCTGCCCTGTCCAAACCTCCTAAAATTCACTCTTTGCAAGATGAAGAATTTGAGGTTAAGGAGATTGTGGACTCACATCGTCAATATGGATGTCTTCAGTTTCTTGTTGACTGGAAAGGTTATGGTCCAGAGGAGGGGTCCTGGGTCTTTGCCGAAGATGTTAATGCTCCATGACTGGTTCAAAAATCTACTCCAAGAATCCTGACAAAGTTCAAAGGTGTCCGGAGTCCACCTTTAAAGGGGGGTACTGTCACGAACCGGTCACTCACCGCTGTGGGTTCTGGGGTCCATCCATTGCCGACACTGTTGCTTGTGGTGCTGTGAAGCCACATGGGGATGCGGCGTGGGGCAGTGGCAAAGGTGATGCAGGTTCTGGGAGTCAGGAGTGCGGGGATCTAATGGCCGGAGGCACCTCTGTGTGTTTGCAATATAGGAGGTGGCCATGTTGGAGACATAATGCAGCACCTGTGGGTAATTGTTAGCCAATCCCATGCCTGTGCTGCCTATAAGGCTGGGATTATTTCACTCTTGGCCAGTGCTTTTTTTTAGCTACTCTGTACTCGTTTGCTTATCTCTCAGTGAACCCATTCCTTACCATTGTCTTCTGCTGCAGCTCTTCACAGTGTTTTAATTATAATCTTCACATCCTGCAAGTACTTCTTTCAGTATTGTATCTATGTTTTTGCATCATTCAAAGACAATTCTTCACAGTTCTCCAGTTCAGCCTTTAAGCGTCAGTAACAAGTCTTCACAGTTGTTCATCTTTGTCTACAATATCCAGTTAACACTTCTTTCGTTTTGGCATCAATCTTTTCTTTATATTGAACAATTCTTCACTAATCTTCAGGCACATTTATCTTATTCATATGAACATTTCTTCAATGCATCTTTAATACAGATCCTGCTTATCATTATGAGATTCATTGCAGTACGTCAGTTTATATATGGGGGCTAATGATTGTTATTTAACTCCTTACTGGAATTGTAGCTTTCTAAAAAATATATGAAACTGAACTTTCTTCATCCTCCCTGTGTCCACCATACTCCGGCACCAACACCTTTGGTTGGTCCAAGGTTAACGGATTCACAAAATCAGTTAATCCTGACACAGAGTTGAGGATTGACTAGAAAGGGGTGAGGCAGGGCCTAGGAAGGCCAGAGAAGAGCAGTTAACAGTAACAGGTTGGTTTGTTAAAATTACTGTAATTTTATTTTCTTATTTTCTTTTTGTTCACATTTTTGCAATTTCACTAAAAAACAACAACATTTTTGGGTCACATGGAGTACATTTTATTTTGTGATATGAGAATGTATAAACAAATTTAAGGTGTTTTATAAACATTAAAGGGGAATTGAATTGTTTGATAAGTCGGTTGGGTGTCTGTTTTTTCCTGTCTATTAGTTAGGACACCCAACAGACACCCAACTGACTTTTCCAAAGATTGATTACCCTCCTAAAAGTTATTTGGAAAAAAATTAATGTTGTGTATAATCTTTGTGGGGTACTACATAAAAGTAAATACTAATATTAATGTTAGAAAACCCTCAGCAAAGAATGGATAAAACATGATCATTTTAGAGTTATTTCTGGCAAAAACATTTCAACTACAGTAGCAAAACATTATCTACGAGTAAGAAGATTATCTCTCCCAAAATTATAGTTCTTTCATGGAAAATATGACAATGATTATAATGATTGCAATGATTTGTTAAGAAAAGGAAAATTAAAAAGTAGTTAATATTAACATAACCAAATGCGGATAATAGAAAAGGCTCAGATGATGGCCAACTCTTACTCCCCCCCATCCCGAACTTTGCTACTTTCACTTTATTAACTGACGGTCTCTTATCTCTGCTCCGTTGCTGACTATCCATTGCAGTCCAATAGTAGTACATTATGTTCCATTCTGCTGTATTTGTAGTTATTGTATTGATAACTTGTGGCATACATACAGTTCTGGTCAACTTATTGGCACCATTGAATCTTAAGTACATCATGTAAAATATCTGCCATGTTACTGCCATGTTACAGGCTGTGTCTGAAAAATGACAGGAGCTGGTTGGTTGGTACTTTATCTTTTTCCCCTTTATCTCTATCCTAGGCTTAGTACATAAACCCCTTAGAAAAGCCTTGGAGAGAGATAAAGTGAATGGAGATAAAGTTCCAACCTCAAAGCTCCTAATTGTCATGTTACAGGCTGTGTTTGAAAAATGACAGAAGCTGGTTAGTTGGTACTTTATCTCGGTCCACTTTATCTCTCTCCAAGGCTTAGTATATAGACCTTTTAGTATTTTACAGATCTTTATCATTACACTGTTATAAATAGGATGAGTAATGTTTATAATTTCTACTATAATTTTAAAACCCTATAATTAAAAATAATTTTACTACAGTATAACATGCATTCTCAGTGCCTAGAGGCTCACTTGAAACTGGTCAGCATGTTTGTGAAGCTGTTTTATGTTGAAAGGGACTTATCTATGTATGAAAGTCGCTCCGGAGCCCACATCCATTTGTTACCATGCTCACTAATGCAACTCTAGTGTAGTTCCCAATAATTATCATTGTTATTAATTATTAGAGATGTGCTGCTGAACTTTTCGGGTTTTGTGTTTTGGTTTTGGATCTGGATGTCCGTTAGTGTTTTGGATCTGGATTGGTTTTGCCAAGACCACCCTTTCGAGTTTTAGTTTTGGTTTTGGACCTGGAGATTTTTTTTACAAAAACCTAAAAACAGCTAAAATCACAGAATTTGGGGGTAATTTTGATCCTACTGTATTATTAACCTCAATAACATTAATTTTCACTCATTTCCAGTCTATTCTGAACACTTCACACCTCACAATATTGTTTTTAGGCCAAAAGAAACTTAACACGCTCATCTCTATTCATTATATATGTTTTGATAAGTGTAATGAAACTTTACCTTTACTATTTGACACTGTGTCTGGATGTTATTTATCTATTTATATGGATGAAACTTTTCTGTGAAGCAAGCACATTTAGGAGTACTGTCTATACACAAAGAGGGAATGTACTAAGCCCTGAAAAGTGAAAAATCTCACGGTCACAAAGTACCATCCAATCAGCTTTTAAATGCCATGCCACAGTTTGGGTTTGAAAAACGACAGGAGATGGTTGGTTGTTACTTTATCACTTTTCAAGGCTCAGTACATCAGGCCCATAATAACTTATTTGAAGGCTTCAGTTTAAGCTAATTCTTGTAAGCATATGGCCATTTGGAGGATTCTTCCCCTAAGACTACTATTTCTTTTTGATAACATAAATTATTTATGCTAAGCACTTCATTGATATTAGCAGGGACGTGCAGTCAGGGGAGGCAGTGCCTCCCCTGTCATTAATGATTAAAATAATACAAAGTAGATACATAAGACACATATTCTGTGTCATATGTATCCTCTTTATATTATTATAATCATTGTAGTCCATTGTAATACGTTTGGGAGGCACTGACAGCTAGTGCCTCCCGTAGCCAGTGGGAACGGGACAAAGCGGGGGGCGGGGCCATGCGCTGGGCTGTAAAAGCCCATTACAAAAACAGTGGAAAGCGGCACTTATACAAGTGCCTCGCTGGCAGGGAAAGCACGCCCCTGCTAGCAAGGCACCAGTGATTGGACAGCGGATCCAGTGCTGGATCCGCTGGTCCAATCACATAGACGCGGCCTGGAGAAGCGGCGGCGGGACCCGTCAGGTACTGCTCCAGCTGCGGCGGTGCAGGGATGCCCAGGATGCGGTGCTGACTTCATTAACAGCGGCTCCCCCCTCCCTGCCTCCTTACTCACGGTGCAGACTAGTGCACCACTGTCCTTGCTGCCGCTTCCAGTCCGGCGCCTGTCACACACAGGCAGAGCCGTAAGACACAGTGCAGCAGCAGCGGTAACATGGAGGAGGGGGGAGAGCCGAAGACAGGACTCAGGAGCGCACCAGCAGCTGTACAGGGAGGAGGAGAGCGGAATGGCAGATCTGTGTCTACTGTGATCTGGGTACGTGGAGGAGTGTGTGCCATGCCCCCCCCCCTCTCCCTACTAATTAAAGTGTGTGGCATGTCCCCCCTCCCCCTACTAACTAAAGTGTGTGAGTGTGTGCCATGTCCCCCCCTCCCCTATTAACTAAAGTGTGTGCCATGTCCCCCCCTCCCCCTATTAACTAAAGTGTGTACCATGTCCCCCCCTCCCCCTACTAACTAAAGTGTGTGCCATGTCCCCCTCCCCCTACTAACTAAAGTGTGTGCCATGTCCCCCACCCCCCTACTAACTAAAGTGTGTGCCATGTCCCCCACCCCCCTACTAACTAAAGTGTGTGCCATGTCCCCCCTCCCCCTACTAACTAAAGTGTGTGCCATGTCCCCCCTCCCCCTCCTTGCTAAAGTGTGTGCCGTGTCCACCCTCCCCCTCCTTGCTAAAGTGTGTGCCATGTCCCCCCTCCTAGCTAAAGTGTGTGTCATTTCCCCCCCTCCCCTTCCTTGCTGAAGTGTGTGTATGCCATGTCCCCCCCTCCAAGCTGAAGTGTGTGTATGCCATGCCCCCCCCCCTCCAAGCTGAAGTGTGTGTATGCCATGCCCCCCCCCCCCCTAGCTAAAGTGTGTGCTATGTCTCCCCCCTAATCCTCCAAGCTAAAGATTGTGTGTCTCCTCTTGTACCGTCCCAAGCCCCAGTATGTGTCACTATATCCCTTTCAGGCCCCTGTGTGTATATCACCATGTGCACGCAAGACGGTGACAGCTCGACAGCCATTTGAGTGAAGTGGCGGCACACAGGACTGATCTGGAAGGAGACGCCCAGGCACATAAAGATGGGATCCAGACCCAGCCCACAGTCAAGAGCTTTGCCAGTGGTGAGTGGAAACCACACCATCAGCTCCGAGTCCTGTCCCGCACACTCACTGATAGAGACCCACGTGTGATAGACTGAAGAAGTGAGGAGGCGCTGCACATATCTGGTAAGTGACGGTTGGGGGGATATAGAGCATTTGTTTATTCTAATCTATTTTTTAGGCCCCTGTCCTCACCCTCCCTGTAACTCCCTCCTCAGTACTACTGCCCTTACCCTCCCTATAACTCACCCCTCATGATCCCTCTAACTCCCTGTCAGCGTCCCTACCCTCACCCTTCCTCTAACTCCCTGTCAGCGTACATGCACTCACTCTCCCTATAACACCCCATGAGTGTCCATGCCCGCACCTCCCTGTAACTCCCTCTCAGCATCCCTACCCTCACTTGCCCTCTAACTCCCCGTCAGCGTCCCTGCCCTCACCCGCCCCGTCAGCTTTCCTGCCCTCACCCTCCCTGTATCTCCCCCTCAGCGTCCCTGCCCTCACCCTCCCCATCAGCTTTCCTGCCCTCACCCTCCCTGTATCTCCCCCTCAGGGTCCCTGCCCTCACCCTCCCCATCAGCATTCCTGCCCTCACCCTCCCTGTATCTCCCCCTCAGCGTCCCTGCCCTCACCCTCCCCGTCAGCATTCCTGCCCTCACCCTCCCTGTATCTCCCCCTCAGTGTCCCTGCCCTCACCCTCCCCGTCGGCATTCCTGCCCTCACCCTCCCTGTATCTCCCCCTCAGCATCCCTGCCCTCACCCTCCCCGTCAGCATTCCTGCCCTCACCCTCCTTGTATCTCCCCCTCAGAATCCCTGCCTTTACCCTCCCTGTATCTCCCCCTCAGCATCCCTGCCCTCACTCTCCCTGTCACTCCCCCTCAGTGTCCCTGCCCTCACCCTCCCCGTCAGCATTCCTGCCCTCAACCCCCCTGTATCTCCCCCTCAGCGTCCCTGCCCTCACAATCCCTGTATTTCCCCCTCAGTGTCCCTGCCCTCACCCTCCCTGTGACTCTCAAAGTAGTGGGAGTAAGAAAGGGAAAGAGGGGAGGGAAATAGATGGGGAAAAGGGGAGCTGAGAGAGAAGAGTAAAAAGAGAGAAGAAAACATATCCTCGGGCAGTGCTGGGGATAATAGCTTAAAAAAATAAACAGAAACCCAGGCAAGGCTGGACATAAGTATAAGGGACACTACTATGTGGTGTAATATGAATCATGGGGACTACATACAGTGTAATGTGAATAAGATTGCACTACAGTGTGGCGTAATTTGTATTGGAGGTACTGTTCTCAGGTTCTATTGTGTCCACACCCCTTCCTTGTGAGACCACACCCCTCTTTTGTGATGCACGCTGTTCCTTTATGAGTTAAGGGGAGGAGGGCGCAATTTTATAGTTTGTAGGAGAGTGCTGAACACCCTTGAACTGGCCCTGAGTGGCGCCTACACTCTGGCCTGCACCCACATCTCAAGTGAGAGAGGGGGCAGATGGAGATATATATGTGCCTCCCCAGCCAAAGACCTCACCGCACGTCACTGGATATTAGTACATGTACACTATGGTATTGTAATTTTTTTTTTTATATATATATATATATATATATATACAGTAAAAGACGGTTTGTTATTTGTAATGCTGCCAATTGTCCAGTCACAATATACCTTCACCATAGCAGCACGCAGACTGCACTGTTTCAGAAATACTGCCACATTTTACCCAAAAGCCGATAATGATCCCTTTTTGAAACTCATATAAATCTCCCCTTTTATCCATGACAGCAACAAGTGATATACTGTGTGTGCAGTTGGCCTGTTGTACACCTTATATACCGACAGTGCCAGCGCATGACATGTAGCATACTTCATGGGCTACGTGCTGCCTACGTCAAATGTAGGAGGTGGTCATAATAATGATAATGTGACCCAACCGTGTGTATGTGTAGCAGTGCGGATGGTGTAATGGTTAGCATTACTGCCTCACGGCACTGAGGTCATGGGTTCGTTTTCCACCATGGCCCTAATTGTGCGGAGTTTGTATATTCTCCCCATACTTATGTGGGTTTCCTCTGGGTACCCTGGTTTCCTCCCACAATCCAAAAATATACTGGTAGGTTAATTGGCTCCCAACAAAAGTTAACCCTAGCGTGAATTTGTGTGTGTACATGTGGTAGGGAAAATAGATTGTAAGCTCCACTGGGGCAGGGACTGATGTGAATGGCCAAATATTCTCTGTAAAGCGCTGTGGAATATGTGTGCGCTATATAAATAACTGGTAATAAAATATATATATATATATATATATATATATGTTTAAAAGTTATGGGTACCTCAGTGCCCTAGTTGGAGTATGTAATAGGTTTGGTACAAAAACTTCTTTATATATACAGTACGTTTATTCTAAAAACTTCCAATTATCAGAGCACAAATACCAATGAATTCATCCTGTCTATATAGAGCTCTATGATTTGGAAATTACCCAAAAGAACATTTAATTCTAACTTAGTAAGTCTGGAAGTGTTTAACACTATCTATTAATAAGCTCTTAAGTAAATATTAAATAAGAACCAACTAACCTAATTTCCTCTTTGGATTTAAAAGATAAATAACATAAAACTAGTGGATACTAGGGGCTAATCACACCTCTATTGTTGATCAATTACATCTAGAGTCTTTCAATTGTTTACCATTAATGGACCGTTAATGTACTGTTGTATTTGAATAATTGACAATAATTGTATTAGAATAATTGACACTCAGAATGATTAGGGACAAATGCAACTAATGGAATATATTTGTAAGTTATTATAACATCTTAATACCTTTAATGTAATGTTGTATTTGAATGAATAAGTAACATTCAGAATTACAAAACAGAATTTGTTTTGTAAGCTATCATACCACCTTCATAATTTAAACATTGTTAATTTGTAAAATGGAATTTTGTTCTATGTATTTAGACACACTTTTTCCTGTATTTTCTTTGTTCTTTTTCCACATCTAAGACAACCATGAAGAAGTCGCCACATATGAAACACGTTGGTTGAAAACTTTATTATTGCCATTTAAACTAATTTGTTCATCAGTTAGCTAAATTGGTAGTACTGTCATCTAAGCATATTATAACTATACGAAAAAGCTGTGTGTACAGTATTTGTGAATTGTTTTAATGTAATTTTATTGAAATTAAATTGTTTTAATCTTATTCATATGTACAAAGAAATTATTGGGTGTAGTCAAAAACAAGATTTTAGGCATCATACTCATCTTATATAAGGTATTTACTTCCCTTATATATAAAAAATAATCAGTGAAGACTCAGCTCCATAAGATAATAATAGAGCGCCCGCTGAAAATAACCATTATATATATATATATATATATATATATATATATATCACCCACTGGTCCAGCACTCACTTACAAGGAAACCATGTAACCTGCTCTGTTACCTTCCCACCAGATCAATAGATCCCTCCATGAAATATCCAATGAAAATAAGGCAGCACTCTGAAGGCTTGTATCAGTGTAAAACGGAGGTGTATTTAATTCAACATTTCGATGCACGGGGACCCCATTGTGTATCCTGATGATGGGGTCCCTGTGCCTCGAAACGTTGAATTATATATATATGTATACACACCAACGTTTTACACTGATACAAGATAGATATATATATATATATATATATATATATATAACAAATATAAAACCATTGCACTCGCCATCCCAGAAGCAAGGTACAATGTCTGCACTCACCACTCATGGGGTGGGGTGCATGTAGCCCATGGCCACCTACTCAGATATATACAAACAGAAAATTCAGCACTCACCATAGCAAGCTCACTTATCCACACAACATCAATAAATAAATGATGGGGGTTTAGTTAGTGAATTGGTCAATGCACGGAAGCCTGCAAACCGATCACCAAGGTACCCCACCTTCTTGCAGGTCCTACACTATCACAGAGTCTTAAAAATTTAAACCTGGCAACTGTATCACACATAATATAACTGCAAATATGCCCACTAGGTTTAATGTGCACCTGCCACATACCTTATGGCTTTTAAAGGTACACTAGTCACCTGACACTGGCTGATAAATTACTAAGGAACAGCTGACACAGGTTTAGGACAATTGAGTTTACATAGGGGTGCATGAAAAAGCTTGTGGCCACAGTTAATAAGAGTTAACCAAAGATTAACCCTGCAATATACAAACAAATATAAAACCACAGCACTCGCCACCCCAGAAGCGCGGTGCAATGTCTGCACTCACCACTCATAGGGTGGGGTGCATGTAGCCCATGGCCACCTACTTGAATATATACAAACAGAAAATTCAGCACTCACCATACCAAGCTCACTTATCCTCACAACATCAATAAATAAATGATGGGGGTTTAGTTAGTAAATTGGCCAATGCACGGAAGTCTGCAAACCGATCGCCAAGGTACCTTCGAGGTATCCCTAAACCAGTTAATACTTACACCAAGGCCCCAGGCTGCTATAAATGTAGCGGCTGTGTTACTTGCAGTCACCACCCCCATAAGTCCAAGACATTTGATATACGATATGTGGTTACATGCAGCACATCATTTGTAGTATACATTATTGTATGCCCCTGTGGATTATATTACGTGGGGCAAACTACTAGAAAATTTAGCGAGAGGATGGCTGGTCATAGATCAGCGATTAAATTAAGTTTTGAAGGTAAAAAAATTGATCAACCAGTTGCAAAACATTTTAAGGAATATATCCATTCATTACCCTCACTCAAATACTTTATGATAGATCATGTCCCACCCTCACTTAGGGGAGGAGATCGGGCAAAAACCCTGTTGACTGAGGAGACTAAGGGGTATATTTACTAACATTCGTAATTCTCCCGATTTGGTGGGAGAATAATCACGAATGACATCGAAAGTGTAAAACTGCAACTTTTTGAATTTATTACGACTAATTTACTAAGCTGCCGTATTCTGCATTTTCGGGTTTTCCGATGTCGATGTCATTCGTGTTTTTTTTTTTTTTTTTACGGCAGTGATTAGCAAAACACTGCCGACGTTTTCTAAATGAATCTCGGCCGGATCTGTGTGATCCGTGCTGGGGTTAAATTTTTTTTTTTAAATAAGCACTGTAAAACTGTAAAAAAAATGGCGTGGGGTCCCCCCTCCTAAGCATAACCAGCCTCGGGCTCTTTGAGCCGATCCTGGTTGCAGAAATATGGGGGAAAAAACGACAGGGGTTCCCCCATATTTAAGCAACCAGCATCGGGCTCTGCGCCTGGTCCTGGTTCCAAAAATACGGGGACAAAAAGCGTAGGGGTCCCCCGTATTTTTAAAACCAGCACCGGGCTCCACTAGCTGGACAGATAATGCCACAGCCGGGGGTCAGTTTTATATAGTGCCCTGCGGCCGTGGCATCAAATATCCAACTAGTCACCCCTTGCCGGGGTACCCTGGGGGAGTGGGGACCCCTTCAATCAAGGGGTCCCCCCCCCAGCCACCCAAGGGCCAGGGGTGAAGCCCGAAGCTGTCCCCCCCATCCAATGGGCTGCGGATGGGGGGCTGATAGCCTTTTTGTAAAAGTGTAAGATATTGTTTTTAGTAGCAGTACTACAAGGCCCAGCAAGCCTCCCCCACATGCTGGTACTTGGAGAACCACAAGTACCAGCATGCGGCAGAAAAACGGGCCCGCTGGTACCTGTAGTACTACTACTAAAAAAATACCCAAAAAAAGACAATACACACACACACCTTGAAAGTAAAGTTTTATTACATCCATCCACACAAACATACATCCATACTTACCTTATGTTCACACGCAGGTCGGTCCTCTTGTCCAGTAGAATCCATGGGGTACCTGTTGAATAAATTATACTCACCAGATCCAGGGTACCAGGCTCCTCGGATAATCCTTTTGTAATCCACGTACTTGATTAAAAAAATAAAACGGAGACCCGAGCCACGCACTGAAAGGGGACCCATGTTTTCACATGGGTCCCCTTTCCCCGAATGCCAGAAACCCACTCTGACTTCTGTCTAAGTGGGTTTCTTCAGCCAATCAGGGAGCGCCACGTTGTAGCACCCTCCTGATCGGCTGTGTGCTCCTGTACTGACTGACAGGCGGCACACGGCAGTGTTACAATGTAGCGCCTATGCGCTCCATTGTAACCAATGGTGGGAACTTTCTGCTCAGCAGTTGACCGAAAGTGACCTCACCGCTGAGCAGAAAGTTCCCACCATTGGTTACAATGGAGCGCATAGGCGCTACATTGTAACACTGCCGTGTGCCGCCTGTCAGTCAGTACAGGAGCACACAGCCGATCAGGAGGGTGCTACAACGTGGCGCTCCCTGATTGGCTGAAGAAACCCACTTAGACAGAAGTCAGAGTAGGTTTCTGGCATTCGGGGAAAGGGGACCCATGTGAAAACATGGGTCCCCTTTCAGTGCGTGGCTCGGGTCTCCGTTTTATTTTTTTAATCAAGTACGTGGATTACAAAAGGATTATCCGAGGAGCCTGGTACCCTGGATCTGGTGAGTATAATTTATTCAACAGGTACCCCATGGATTCTACTGGACAAGAGGACCGACCTGCGTGTGAACATAAGGTAAGTATGTATGTATGTTTGTGTGGATGGATGTAATAAAACTTTACTTTCAAGGTGTGTGTGTATTGTCTTTTTTTGGGTATTTTTTTAGTAGTAGTACTACAGGTACCAGCGGGCCCGTTTTTCCGCCGCATGCTGGTACTTGTGGTTCTCCAAGTACCAGCATGTGGGGGAGGCTTGCTGGGCCTTGTAGTACTGCTACTAAAAACAATATCTTACACTTTTACAAAAAGGTTATCAGCCCCCCATCCGCAGCCCATTGGATGGGGGGGACAGCCTCGGGCTTCACCCCTGGCCCTTGGGAGGCTGGGGGGGGGACCCCTTGATTGAAGGGGTCCCCACTCCCCCAGGGTACCCCGGCCAGGGGTGACTAGTTGGATATTTGATGCCACGGCCGCAGGGCACTATATAAAAGTGACCCCCGGCTGTGGCATTATCTGTCCAGCTAGTGGAGCCCGGTGCTGGTTTTAAAAATACGGGGGACCCCTACGCTTTTTGTCCTCCGTATTTTTGGAACCAGGACCAGGCGCAGAGCCCGATGCTGGTTGCTTAAATATGGGGGAACCCCTGTCATTTTTTTCCCCATATTTCTGCAACCAGGATCGGCTCAAAGAGCCCGAGGCTGGTTATGCTTAGGAGGGGGGACCCCACGCAATTTTTTTTTAAAAACTTAACACTTTCCCACCCCTTCCCACTGATATACATGCACGGATCTCATGGATCCGTGCATGCCTATCCAATCACGGCTCAAAAAAGCAGGTCTGTTTTTTTTTAGCACTTTTTTACGAGTTGTATTTTTTCACGGCAGTGTTTTTTTTTTTTTGCTTTGCACTTCTTAGTAAATGACCGAGATTCATACTTAAACAGCCGCGTTTTGACCGATGGTGTATTCATTCGTATTTTTTTTGTTTAACTTCAAAAAAAATACGAATGCCCTCATCACTGCCGAGATTTGAGTTTAGTAAATGACTGAGATGACACTTTGAAGAAAAAACGGCATCTCGGTCAAAATCGGGACCTTAGTAAATATACCCCTAAGTGGATTATGCGGTTGGACACTATCTCCCCTAGGGGATTAAACAAAAAGATTAATTGGAATTCATTATAACTGTAATATTCTGATAGAACCTATGTACGGTATAGGGGAGGGCACTGGTTATGTCCGTGGATACTGTTGCTCTACATTTCATTCATGTTATTCCTGTTGTGTACACTGTGATGATATATAATTGTGGTTTATGTTAGAGATGTGCACTTGAAATTTTTCGGGTTTTGGGTTTTGGTTTTGGGTTCGGTTCCGCGGCCGTGTTTTGGGTTCGACCGCGTTTTGGCAAAACCTCACCGAATTTTTTTTGTCGGATTCGGGTGTGTTTTGGATTCGGGTGTTTTTTTCAAAAAACACTAAAAAACAGCTTAAATCATAGAATTTGGGGGTCATTTTGATCCCAAAGTATTATTAACCTCAAAAACCATAATTTCCACTCATTTTCAGTCTATTCTGAATACCTCACACCTCACAATATTATTTTTAGTCCTAAAATTTGCACCGAGGTCGCTGGATGACTAAGCTAAGCGACCCTAGTGGCCGACACAAACACCGGGCCCATCTAGGAGTGGCACTGCAGTGTCACGCAGGATGGCCCTTCCAAAAAACACTCCCCAAACAGCACATGACGCAAAGAAAAAAAGAGGCGCAATGAGGTAGCTGTGTGAGTAAGATAAGCGACCCAAGTGGCCGACACAAACACCGGGCCCATCTAGGAGTGGCACTGCAGTGTCACGCAGGATGGCCCTTCCAAAAAACACTCCCCAAACAGCACATGACGCAAAGAAAAAAAGAGGCGCAATGAGGTAGCTGTGTGAGTAAGCTAAGCGACCCTAGTGGCCGACACAAACACCTGGCCCATCTAGGAGTGGCACTGCAGTGTCACGCAGGATGGCCCTTCCAAAAAATACTCCCCAAACAGCACATGACGCAAAGAAGAAAAAAAGAGGCGCAATGAGGTAGCTGTGTGAGTAAGATAAGCGACCCTAGTGGCCGACACAAACACCGGGCCCATCTAGGAGTGGCACTGCAGTGTCACGCAGGATGGCCCTTCCAAAAAACACTTCCCAAAAAGCACATGACGCAAATAAAAATGAAAGAAAAAAGAGGTGCAAGATGGAATTGTCCTTGGGCCCTCCCACCCACCCTTATGTTGTATAAACAGGACATGCACATTTTAACCAACCCATCATTTCAGTGACAGGGTCTGCCACACGACTGTGACTGAAATGACGGGTTGGTTTGGACCCCCACCGAAAAAGAAGCAATTAATCTCTCCTTGCACAAACTGGCTCTACAGAGGCAAGATGTCCACCTCATCATCATCCTCCGATATATCACCGTGTACATCCCGCTCCTCACAGATTATCAATTCGTCCCCACTGGAATCCACCATCTCAGCTCCCTGTGTACTTTGTGGAGGCAATTGCTGCTGGTCAATGTCTCCACGGAGGAATTGATTATAATTCATTTTAATGAACATCATCTTCTCCACATTTTCTGGAAGTAACCTCGTACGCCGATTGCTGACAAGGTGAGCGGCGGCACTAAACACTCTTTCGGAGTACACACTTGTGGGAGGGCAACTTAGGTAGAATAAAGCCAGTTTGTGCAAGGGCCTCCAAATTGCCTCTTTTTCCTGCCAGTATAAGTACGGACTGTCTGACGTGCCTACTTGGATGCGGTCACTCATATAATCCTCCACCATTCTTTCAATGGTGAGAGAATCATATGCAGTGACAGTAGACGACATGTCCGTAATCGTTGTCAGGTCCTTCAGTCCGGACCAGATGTCAGCATCAGCAGTCGCTCCAGACTGCCCTGCATCACCGCCAGCGGGTGGGCTCGGAATTCTGAGCCTTTTCCTCGCACCCCCAGTTGCGGGAGAATGTGAAGGAGGAGATGTTGACAGGTCACGTTCCGCTTGACTTGACAATTTTGTCACCAGCAGGTCTTTGAACCCCAGCAGACTTGTGTCTGCCGGAAAGAGAGATCCAAGGTAGGTTTTAAATCTAGGATCGAGCACGGTGGCCAAAATGTAGTGCTCTGATTTCAACAGATTGACCACCCGTGAATCCTTGTTAAGCGAATTAAGGGCTGCATCCACAAGTCCCACATGCCTAGCGGAATCGCTCCCTTTTAGCTCCTCCTTCAATGCCTCCAGCTTCTTCTGCAAAAACCTGATGAGGGGAATGACCTGACTCAGGCTGGCAGTGTCTGAACTGACTTCACGTGTGGCAAGTTCAAAAGGTTGCAGAACCTTGCACAACGTTGAAATCATTCTCCACTGCGCTTGAGACAGGTACATTCCACCTCCTATATCGTGCTCAATTGTATAGGCTTGAATGGCCTTTTGCTGCTCCTCCAACCTCTGAAGCATATAGAGGGTTGAATTCCACCTCGTTACCACTTCTTGCTTCAGATGATGGCAGGGCAGGTTCAGGCGTTTTTGGTGGTGCTCCAGTTTTCTGTACGTGGTGCCTGTACGCCGAAAGTGTCCCGCAATTCTTCTGGCCACCGACAGCATCTCTTGCACGCCCCTCTCGTTTTTTAAAAAATTCTGCACCACCAAATTCAAGGTATGTGCAAAACATGGGACGTGCTGGAATTTGCCCATATTTAATGCACACACAATATTGCTGGCGTTGTCCGATGCCACAAATCCACAGGAGAGTCCAATTGGGGTAAGCCATTCCGCGATGATCTTCCTCAGTTGCCGTAAGAGGTTTTCAGCTGTGTGCGTATTCTGGAAACCGGTGATACAAAGCGTAGCCTGCCTAGGAAAGAGTTGGCGTTTGCGAGATGCTGCTACTGGTGCCGCCGCTGCTGTTCTTGCGGCGGGAGTCCATACATCTACCCAGTGGGCTGTCACAGTCATATAGTCCTGACCCTGCCCTGCTCCACTTGTCCACATGTCCGTGGTTAAGTGGACATTGGGTACAGCTGCATTTTTTAGGACACTGGTGACTCTTTTTCTGAGGTCTGTGTACATTTTCGGTATCGCCTGCCTAGAGAAATGGAACCTAGATGGTATTTGGTACCGGGGACACAGTACCTCCAACAAGTCTCTAGTTGGCTCTGCAGTAATGATGGATACCGGAACCACGTTTCTCACCACCCAGGATGCCAAGGCCTCAGTTATCCGCTTTGCAGCAGGATGACTGCTGTGATATTTCATCTTCCTCGCAAAGGACTGTTGGACAGTCAATTGCTTGGTGGAAGTAGTAAAAGTGGTCTTACGAGTACGACTTCCCCTCTGTGATGACCATCGACTCCCAGCAGCAACAACAGCAGCGCCAGCAGCAGTAGGCGTTACACGCAAGGATGCATCGGAGGAATCCCAGGCAGGAGAGGACTCGTCAGAATTGCCAGTGACATGGCCTGCAGGACTATTGGCATTCCTGGGGAAGGAGGAAATTGACACTGAGGGAGTTGGTGGGGTGGTTTGCGTGAGCTTGGTTACAAGAGGAAGGGATTTACTGGTCAGTGGACTGCTTCCGCTGTCGCCCAAAGTTTTTGAACTTGTCACTGACTTATTATGAATGCGCTGCAGGTGACGTATAATGGAGGATGTTCCGAGGTGGTTAACGTCCTTACCCCTACTTATTACAGCTTGACAAAGGCAACACACGGCTTGACAAATGTTGTCCGCATTTCTGGTGAAATACTTCCACACCGAAGAGCTGATTTTTTTGGTATTTTCACCAGGCATGTCAACGGCCCTATTCCTCCCACGGACAACAGGTGTCTCCCCGGGTGCCTGACTTAAACAAACCACCTCACCATCAGAATCCTCCTTGTCAATTTCCTCCCCAGCGCCAGCAACACCCATATCCTCCTCATCCTGGTGTACTTCAACACTGACATCTTCAATCTGACTATCAGGAACTGGACTGCGGGTGCTCCTTCCAGCACTTGCAGGGGGCGTGCAAATGGTGGAAGGCGCATGCTCTTCACGTCCAGTGTTGGGAAGGTCAGGCATCGCAACCGACACAATTGGACTCTCCTTGTGGATTTGGGACTTGGAAGAACGCACAGTTCTTTGCGGTGCTTTTGCCAGCTTGAGTCTTTTCAGTTTTCTAGCGAGAGGCTGAGTGCTTCCATCCTCATGTGAAGCTGAACCACTAGCCATGAACATAGGCCAGGGCCTCAGCCGTTCCTTGCCACTCCGTGTGGTAAATGGCATATTGGCAAGTTTACGCTTCTCCTCCGACAATTTTATTTTAGATTTTGGAGTCCTTTTTTTACTGATATTTGGTGTTTTGGATTTTACATGCTCTGTACTATGACATTGGGCATTGGCCTTGGCAGACGACGTTGCTGGCATTTCATCGTCTCGGCCATGACTAGTGGCAGCAGCTTCAGCACGAGGTGGAAGTGGATCTTGATCTTTCCCTAATTTTGGAACCTCAACATTTTTGTTCTCCATATTTTAATAGGCACAACTAAAAGACACAGAGGTAGCTACAGCCGTGGACTACCGTACTGTGTCTGCTGCTAATATAGACTGGATGATAATGAGATGAAATCAATATATATATATATAATATCACACTAGTACTGCAGCCGGACAGGTATATAATATATATTTATTATGTACTAATGACTGATGACGGACCTGCTGGACACTGTCAGCTCAGCAGCACCGCAGACTGCTACAGTAAGCTACTATAGTAGTATGTATCAAGAAGAAAGAAAAAAAAAAACCACGGGTAGGTGGTATACAATTATGGATGGACCAGCGACTGCCGACACAGAGGTAGCTACAGCCGTGGACTACCGTACTGTGTCTGCTGCTAATATAGACTAGATGATAATGAGATGAAATCAATATATATATATATAATATCACACTAGTACTGCAGCCGGACAGGTATATAATATATATTTATTATGTACTAATGACTGATGACGGACCTGCTGGACACTGTCAGCTCAGCAGCACCGCAGACTGCTACAGTAAGCTACTATAGTAGTATGTATAAAGAAGAAAGAAAAAAAAAAAAACACGGGTAGGTGGTATACAATTATGGATGGACCAGCGACTGCCGACACAGAGGTAGCTACAGCCGTGGACTACCGTACTGTGTCTGCTGCTAATATAGACTGGATGATAATGAGATGAAATCAATATATATATATATAATATCACACTAGTACTGCAGCCGGACAGGTATATAATATATATTTATTATGTACTAATGACTGATGACGGACCTGCTGGACACTGTCAGCTCAGCAGCACCGCAGACTGCTACAGTAAGCTACTATAGTAGTATGTATCAAGAAGAAAGAAAAAAAAAAAACCACGGGTAGGTGGTATACAATATTATATATATATTATATACAATTATATATATATATATTATATATATTAAACTGGTGGTGATTATTATAAACTGGTGGTCAGGTCACTGGTCACACTATCAGCAACTTGCAAGTAGTACTCCTAAGCAGACAATCACAATATATATTATACTGGTGGTCAGTGTGGTCACAATGGCAGTGTGGCACTCTGGCAGCAAAAGTGTGCACTGTACGTTATATGTACTCCTGAGTCCTGCTCTCAGACTCTAACTGCTCCCCACTGTCAGTGTCTCCCCCACAAGTCAGATATACATTATACAGTCACACTATCTATCTATCACTTCAGCAAGTAGTAGTACTCCTCCTAAAGTACTCCTCCTAATGCTCCCCAAAATTACTACTGTGTCTCTCTCTACTCTAGTCTCACTCTCTATAAACGGAGAGGACGCCAGCCACGTCCTCTCCCTATCAATCTCAATGCACGTGTGAAAATGGCGGCGACGCGCGGCTCCTTATATAGAATCCGAGTCTCGCGATAGAATCCGAGCCTCGCGAGAATCCGACAGCGGGATGATGACGTTCGGGCGCGCTCGGGTTAACCGAGCAAGGCGGGAAGATCCGAGTCGCTCGGACCCGTGTAAAAAAACATGAAGTTCGGGCGGGTTCGGATTCCGAGGAACCGAACCCGCTCATCTCTAGTTTATGTGTTGTTTTTGTTTTGTACAGCTCTACACACCTGTAACCGCTGTGTGAATGACTTAGGAAGGTGATCCCAGTCAAGCATGCGGTTGCCATGGTACTGCTTCCTGTGATGACCAGATGTGCCGCTCCGGAGCTTGCTTGCGAATCTGATTGCAGGTGTGATTAGCGGCGTACAGGTGAGTGGGGTGGGGGTATTTAGGGATCTTGTTTTGTACACTTGCACATGTTGGTGTGGTTCTGAGGAGGGGGCTGTGTCCCTGAAAACATTTAACTTAACCACCATTGTGGTATGCTGAATACAATTTTAATGCTGTAGTAGTCTAAGTGTTGACTACTTTCTTGGATGGAGATATATATATATATATATATATATATATATGTATATACACAAAACAAATTGTATAGATCAGTGCGCTCATCTGCAACTTGGTAGTCCCGTTCTCCAGTGCACAATGCAATGGGTATCACAATTGGAAAAAGTGAATTCAAAGTCTCACTTTATATGCCCTGATATATATAATCCACAAGGTGTGCTCTACACATGCAGATAACAAAGGTTGCGTACCAATTAGTTACTTGTGTCAAGGCCTATCAGTCTCCTCTTTCATAGGTTCTTTTACCATGGAAAAGTAGTGGATACACTGTTTGAGCTACTAAATCTCCATGGTGCCTTCCTGAACACTTGGTTAAAGGTTCATTTGATATGCATGATATTATTATAGATATGGTACGCATGCCATATGGGTGTGAGGGGCCCTTAGCTGGCGGGATTGGACTATTACACTATGTGTCGATTGTCTTTGTCTCCCTGATTTGCAGGTGGTGAGAACCTATGATAGAGGAGACTGATAGGCCTAGACACAAGTTACTATTTGGTACACAACCTTTGTTATATGCGTGCGTTGAGCACACCTTGTAAGAACTTACTACACCAGAAGGCGCTTGTTCTTCTCCTCTATTTTCACACACACACACACACACACACACACACACACACACACACACACACACACACACACACACACACATATATACACACAGTATTTGTATATATATATATATATATATATATATATATATATATATATACTGTGTGTGTGTGTGTGTGTGTGTGTGTGTGTGTATATATATATATATATATATATATACATACTGTACGTGTGTGTGTGTGTGTGTGTGTGTGTGTGTGTATACATCATTGGAAGACAGTCGAAAAGAAAATATTCCTATTCACTATTTCACTATTTATAACTCCCTTTATCTACAGTATGCAAACACTTATGGCTCCCAGACAATTTGAGACAGAGTGCCCAATTTGCTTTCATATAGGCCCTACACACCTGCCAATTGCCAGGCGACGAGGAGCCCGGCCGCTGACATAGCTGATGGATGCCCCGGCGGCGGTGGGGAGGGGGGGTTGACAGGGAAGTGAAGTTCCTTCTCTCCCCCGTCACCCAGCCCCATAGTCCTGCTTGCTAATACAAAAGAGATTGTCCATATTGGCTTGCATGTTTAAACGAGCCAACACCAACGATAAACGAGCGCGGGTCCGTGCATCATTCATTGTTGATGCCTACACACTGAAATATATGAACGATATCTCGTTAATTAATGAACGAGATCGTTCATATCTTTCAGTATAATCGCCCAGTGTGTAGGGCCCATTAGATATGTTTTGATGTTAATCCTCTGCTTTCTGGGTAAAAAACTCCGGTTGTGAGTAGGCTACTCTTGTTGTTTCCTTGACACACCATGTAATAAATCAATTCATTATTTAGATACATGCATTAGTATAAGATAGTAAGCAGACTGCCGCGGATGCGCAGTGATGTGTCCAACTCAGAATGAGACTGCAAAAGTTCTTCTATAACCATCCAGAACAGGAGCATCTCATCAGCTGACAATGATGACTAAAATGGCAAGCAAAGTTTTTAGTATCTTATTCCTTAATCCTAAATTGGGTTTTCAATTTATAGCTATTGTTTTCTATGCAGTAAATTTGATTTAAAGAGATTGACAAAAAGAATATCCAAATATCAATTATCAAATATCAATTATCAACAAGATTAGTATTAGAAACAGCACCTGATTAACACTACTGCCTTAGATGAATCTACCAGATTCCACCAAGAAGCTCTCCTATTCCACCGGAAAACATAACTTTGGTCCTGCAGTGCACACTCCTGCTTTTAATCTGTAGCACTCAAAAATTACGTGTGATCAGATTGGCTTCTTCACACATCTGTACCCTGGGACTGGAGCAGCAGGCAGACCCTTGTGTATGTCAACTGATGGTGCTGTTGAGGAAAATCAAAGGCTGCAGTTCACAGGAAATGGGGAGTGAAGAGGAGGAGCAGAGGAGGAAGGGAAGGCACAGTCCCTGGCTCATTGTCTGTGCTGCTTATCTTTATACATTGTATGCTGGGGCTGGGCAAGCCAATAATATATATAGCTCCACAATGAGCTTGCAGTCAATAAAACAAATATTTATTCACTGCAATGTGAACAAAGTTGCCCCCAGAGCTTGTGGGAAATCTACCAGCAAAGTCTATGGCCAATCCACTGCTGACTGGTTACAGTTATCAGGGTTCCACTGTAAAGATACCCTCCACACAGTATAGTAGCAGAGTTACATTCAGCAATTACCTAAAGAAAAAAAAAGCGATCTCTGCAAACTTGGGGGGTCATTCTGACCCGATCGCACGCTGCAGTTTTTCGCAGTAGTGCGATCGGGTCAGAAATGCGCATGTGCCGGCACCGCAGTGCGCCGGTGCATGGCCGCCCATTGCTGCACTACGATCGCCTCTGCCTGATTGACAGGCAGAGGCAGTTGATGGGCGGGAGGGGGCGAAATGGTGGCGTTTGGCTGCCATTTCTTGGGCGTGGTCCGGCCAATGCAGGCATGACCGGACCGTGCGGGGAGTGGCCCGCAGTGGCTGCGTGACATCACACACAGTCACTGCGGGCCGGGAGCGAAGAGTAGCTCCCGACCATCACGCTAAAGCTGCACTGGCCGAGAGCTACTCTTGAAGTGCAAAGGCATCGCCGCTGTGCGATGCCTTTGCACTTCTGCGGGGGGTAGGCGGCATTGACATGCGGGGCAGACTAGCCCTCTGCTGGGCGTCCCCCCGCATGTCTGAGTTCATGATCATAGCTGTGCTAAATTTAGCACAGCTACGATCAACTCGGAATGACCCCCTTGGTGCGTGGAATGGCAAAAGGCTTCAAAGAAGATGCATCAACCTCTGCTTTTGGTTGGTCCATTCATCAGACTCATTTAGTTTGTTCTGGTCCTGAACATGTGTGATTGGACCAAAAATCCCCACTCATTTTCCCTTATTATTAACCATGACTGCTGCACTACTATACTATATTACACATTTGCATCCAATGATGTTTTGCTCTACTAATAGGAAAATATATTAACATTTTACATAAATTGATTTCATATTGGATGTAGGTAACAATTATAGCCAGAAAGCTTTCTGTAACTCTTAATGTGCTAATTCTAAAATAGCATATAAATATGTGTTAATTATATTATAAATACTAATGTTATAGCAATCACCTGTTCAAAATTGCATGATTTATGAGGCTTTTTTTAATCATTTTATCAAATTTACTGCTTTGGATAAAATCTAAAAAAAAAAAACAATAACCAAATTAAAACAGCAATGGGGTTGGAAATAAAGACAAATCTAAAACATGGGATAGTTGAGACATCTATAATTAATTATATTTGTTATCACTGTTATCATTGCTACTGAAGTATTTTTTAATTGCACTGCTAGAATTACTAACGTATTATTATTTATTTAAATAGCAGTAGTCTCTGGCGGTTGCTAACTGGGGGCCTGCACCACAGACTAAAACTAGCAAAGGGGAGTCAGGTAAAACATAGACACTAACTATACCTGTAAACTTTATTGTAATATTGTCATGTGTCTACAGGAACATAAGCTCACAGAGGATCAGAGTTGCATATCGCAGTCTCATCCGCCGGGACAGAGCATTCACTGTCTTCCTGTTGTATTGACTCTCCCCAAACTCCTGTGTCAATGAGCCAATGGCAGTCTGGGGGGCGGCCAGATACATCAGTAAGGAGCTGATGCTGCCCTGATCCGGTGAGCTTATGTTCAAGCAGACACTTCGCCCGAATGAACAAGGATTCTGAAAATGGCAGTGAGGAAATGATGGAGCCGGAGGAGACTCACTCTAGCAACCCGAGGAGCGATCCCTCAGGTACAGATGGGAAAAAAAGATAGTGAAGTACCTAGTCATATTGTGGTGGTAGCGGATTCTATTATCAGGAAGACAGACAGGGAAATCTGCTACCGGGACTGCCGTACCCGTGCTTGGGTATGGCACAACGCGGCCCGGGTAGACAGATTGTTGGGAGGGGATGGTAAAGACCCGGCGGTCTTGGTGCAAGTCAGCACCAACAACAAAGTTAGTGGTAGGTGGGATGTCCTTAAGAAAGATTATAGGAATTAGGCAAGAAACTTAGGACAAGGACATCTAGGGTAATCGTCTAAATATTACCAGTGCCACGCGCTAGCCCAGGGAGACAGAGGGAGATTAGGAAGGTAAATGTGTGGCTTAGAGACTGGTGTAGGAAGAAGGGGTTTGTGTTCCTGGAACACTGGGTGAACTTCTCAGTCAGGCGCCATCTTTTTTGTTGCGATGGATTGCATCTGAATGAGAAGGGGGCTGCGGTGTAGGGGGGCAGGATGGTTAGAAGGTTGGAGGATATTTTAAATTAGGAACCTGGGGGGAGGGTTTAGCTAGAAACTATGGGTCAAACAGTGAAAAAAGTAAGGATGGGGTAGTGAACAAAATAGGGGTGGCGAGGGGGGGAGGGAAAGATCAGCCAGCAAGTGTAATTGCAAGGGTATTGACACAGGAATTACTGACAAAGGTATTGCCCATGGTATTCCCAATTTATTAACTTAAGACGATTATGGTTCAACAGTACGGTATATAGAAAATGATGTCCATAGCATAAGGGAAAGTAATGTAAATAATGATAAGATACCAATAAAACAAACGGGCAAGGGAAATAGTAAGCTAAAATGTATGCTTGCAAACGCAAGAAGCCTATCAGGTAAAATTTGAAATGGCTTGTATCAAAAAATCAATATGATATTATAGGTATTACGGAAACACGGTGGAATGACGCCCACGACTGGGTTGCAAATTTGGAGGGATATTCACTTTTCAGGAGGGATAGGGTTACCAAAAGGGGAGGAGGGGTATGTCTCTATATTACACCATCTCTAAACCCAAACTTAATAGATGTTATTTACAAGGGGACTGGAGATAACATGGAATTGCATGGGTTGTGATCACAAGTGGGGGCATTGAAGCAAAAAAAATTGTCTTTGGCACGTGCTACAAACAACCGGATATTAGCATACACAAGGAGGAACAACTTTTGCAGCAAATTGGAAAAGCTGCGGGAACGGGGGACATCCTAGTGATAGGGGATTTCAATTATACTGATATAAATTGGAGTAACGATTCATGTGTAAAAGCTAGGAGCAGCAGGTTTCTAAACATATTAAAGGATCAATACTTGTCTCAATTAGTTGAGGACTCAACAAGAGCTAATAATATTCTGGACCTAGTTATTACTAATAATGTGGACATTATATCAAACATTAAAGTTGGGGAGACCTTGGGAAACAGTGATCACTATATGATCACATTCGACATCAGTTTCAAGAAACATAGCTATAAGGGATCAACTAAAACATTAAACTTTAGAAAAACTAACTTCAATATGCTGAGACAGGCACTAAATGAAATTGACTGGGAAGTTTTGTTTCACGGAAAGGACACATCGGAAATGTGGGATGCTTTAAAAGGGTTGCTTGATAGCAATATTCACAAATTCATTCCAAAGGGCAGTAAACACAAACCAATAAGGAGGTAAAAAAAGAAATTGATAAAAAAAGGCATGCTTTCAACGCATTTAAATCAAATGGAAGGGAGGAGTCATTCCAGTATTACAAGGAATGCAATAAAAGATACAAAAAAGCAATAAGAGCAGCTAAAATTGTAAACGAAATGCAAATCGCTATAGAGAGTAAGGCCAATCCTAAAAAGTTTTATAAATATATAAACAGTAAAACATTAAAAAAGGAGAACATAGGCCTATTAAAAGATGAACTGGGAGCCTTGATAAATGATGACAAAATAAACGCGGATATACTGAACAATTTTTTTTCATCAGTATTCACCAGGGAGGTTCAGAAGGTGATTGTAGTGCATAACGACAGTGAAGGTAATGATTCTTGGCTAGATGCTTGTTTAAGTGAGGAAGTAGTCTTGGAGAGGATAAGCAACATAAAGATTAATAAATCACTGGGCCCAGATGGTTTTCACCCGAGGGTTATTATGGAGCTTATGGCACAGCTAGCAAGACCCTTACTTAATTTTCCATAGTTCAATTCGATCAGGTATGGTACCGAGGGATTGGCGTATAGCTGAGGTAGTGCCATTATTTAAAAAGGGATATAAAAATCATCCTGGGAACTATAGACCAGTTAGTATTACCTCTATAGTGGGTAAAATATTGGAAGGAATTTTGAGGGATAGCATAGAGGATTATCTGCGGAATACTAAGTTTATTAGCAAGAGTCAGCATGGGTTTGTGAGGGACAGATCATGTCAAACTAACTTAATTAGCTTCTATGAGGAAGTGAGCGATAATCTTGACCAGGGAAAAGCAGTGGATATAGTGTTTTTATATTTTACAAAAGCCTTCAATACAGTGCCTCAAAGGAGACTGATCATCAAATTAAGGGAATTTGGCCTAGGAAATACTATTTGTTCATGGATAGGTAATTGGCTGGATAACAGGGTACAACGAGTAGTGGTCAATGGGATGTTCTTCAGCTGGGCACCAGTAGTCAGTGGGATACCACAAGGGTCCGTACTTGGCCCGCTACTGTTCAATATATTTATTAATGATCTAGGAATAGGCCTGGAAAGCACAGTGTCAATCTTTGTAGATTTTACTAAACTGTGTAAGGTAATTAATTCAGAAATTGATGTGGAGTCTCTACAGAATGACTTACTTAAACTTGAAACCTGGGCGTCTAAATGGGGAATGAGGTTCAATATTGAAAAATGCAAACTTATGCACTTTGGGATTAAAAACAAACTTGCATCCTACACACTTAATGGGAAAAATATAGGGGTAACAGTATTGGAAAAAGATTTGGGGGAGCTAATAGATAATAGGCTTAATAACAATACACAATGTCAAAATGCAGCAAAGAAGGCAAGTAAAGTCCTTGCATGCATAAAATGGGGTATTGAGACAAGGGATGAGGATGTAATCCTGCCGCTGTATAAATCATTGGTACATCCGAACCTGGAATATTGTGTTCAGTTTTGGGCACCATATTATAAAAAAGATATCGGGGAGCTTGAAAGTGTTCAAAGGTGAGCTACTAAACTGATTAAAGGTTTAGAGACACTTGAGTATGAGGAAAGGCTTACTAGGTTAAATATGTATACACTAGAAAAGAGGAGACTAAGAGGTGACATTATTAATATCTTCAAATATGTAAAGGGTCAATGCAAAGAGTTAGCAGGGGATTTGTTTATTAATAGAACTCTGTATAGGACACGTGGGCACTCACTGAGGCTAGAGGAGAGAAAATTCCATACAAAACGTAGGAAAGGTTTCTTCACCGTAAGGGCAATAAAGATTTAGAACTCCCTGCCTGAGAAGGTAATAATGGCGGACTCTGTAAATGCATTTAAAAATGGATTGGACAGTTTTTTAGCTGAAAAAGTATCCAAGGCTATAGCATTTAATATATTGACATTAACTACATGGGAGTAATACAAAATATAGTTGTCAATTGGTACAAAACCATTACTTCAGCTAGTGTATTATAATGTGCACTCCTTAATGCAGAATACAGGTTGAACCTGATGGGCATTTTGCCTCTTTTCAACCTCATTAACTATGTTACTATGTTACACCTGCCAATAGTAATAAAACATTTTAGGTAGAGTTAATGGTTATGTTTTATCTGGCTCCCCTCTGCTAGTTTTGATCTGCATGCAGGCCCTAGTTAACAACAACCACTGATCTCAAACATTAGGGCAGTACAGATGGTATAATTGTTAGAATTACTGCCTCACAGCACTGAGGTCATGGGTTTGATTCCCACCAAGGCTCTAAATGTGTGAAGTTTTTATATTCTCCCCATAATTGAGTGGGTTTCCCCCGGGTACTCCAGTTTCCTCCCACAATCCAAAAATATACTGGTAGTTTAAGTTTATCCCAACAAAATTAACCCTAGTCTGAATGTGTTTGCATGTACAGTACATGTGGTAGGGAATATAGATTGGAAGCTCCACTGGGGCAGGGACTGATGTGAATGGCCAAATATTCTCTGTAAAGAGCTGCGGAATATGTGTGCGCTATATAAATAACTATATAAATAAATAATGTTAAACATTGCTGTACAGTACCATTGAAATCAGTAACTGCCACATTGGAGCTTATAGTCAAAGGGTCCAAGTACTAAGCCTTGGAGAGAGATAAAGTAACAACCAACCAGCTGCTGTTATTTTTCAAACACAGCCTCTAACATGACAGGAAGGAGCTAGTTGGCTGGTACTTTATCACTCTCCAAGGCTTGGCAAATAGATCCCCAAATCCCTAACTGAAGTCAGTTATGCTTTTAGACTGCGGGAGGAAATTGGAAACCCACAGAAATATTGGAAGAACATCCAAACTCTGAACATATGGTGTCCTGGTAGTCTCTGTTTCATATATAGACAGAAGTTTATATCACCATGTCTCAGACATTTATTCTTACTCAAATAAACATGAATATGTAAAAATAGGATTTTAAATACCTACCGGTAAATCCTTTTCTCATAGTCGATAAAGGATATTGGGAACAGAACTAGTACGATGGGGTATAGATGGGTCCAAAGGAGCCAGTGCACTTTAAATTTCTTCAACTGCGCGTGCTGGCTCCTCCCCTCTATGCCCCCTCCCACAGGCAATTATAGGTAAAACAGTGCCCGAAGGAGACTGGACATACTTGAGAGAAGGAAATATGAGAACAAGAAGCATGGTGAGATTTATACACCAGCACACCATAACATAACCTGACCAGCAATGGCTGGCAACAGAAAAACAGCAACAGCTGAACAGGAAACAAATAACAGATAACCTGCAGAAGTCACCGCACAGAGGCAGGCACTCAATATCCCTTATGGACTACGAGAAAAGGATTTACCGGTAGGTATTTAACATCCTATTTTCTCTAGCATCCATAAGGGATAATGGGGACAGAATTAGTACGAAGGGGATGTCCCAAAGCTTCCAGAACGGGCAGGAACATGTGGAGACTGCTGTAGCACTGCCTGCCCAAACTGGGTATCCTCTTTGGCCAGGGTATCAAATTTGTAGAATTTTACAAAAGTGTTCTTTCCCGACCAGTTAGCCCCTGGGCATAGTTGCAAGGTCGAGACTCCACAGGCAGTCAACCAAGAAGAGTCCACAGACCTTGTACAGTGGGCCTTCAGAGATTGAGGGACAGGTAAGGCTGCCGACACATCGGCCTGCTGGATAGTAAACCTAATCCAACGAGCAATGGATTGCTTTGAAGCAGGACAACCCTTTTTCTGTGCATAATAAAGCACGAACAAGGAATCTGTCTTCCTGACCCGAGCTGTGCGCCTGACATGGATCTTCAAAGCACGCATAACATCCAAAGACTGTTGAGGAGCCGAAACGTCAGAACAGGACGGAACCACAATAGGTTGATTCAGGTGAAATGCGGAGACAACCTTTGGCAGGAACTGCTGTCTAATCTGGGGAGCTCCACTCTATCCTCGTAAAAGACCGAGTATGGACTTTTACATGATAGGGTCCCCAATTCTGAGACACGTCTAGCAGAAGCCAGAGCCAATAACATCACTGTCTTCCATGTGAGGTACTTGTCTTCTTTCATCATGAGAGGCTCAATCCAGGAGGAATGTAGAAATTTCAACACTTCATCCAAAGCCCAGGGTGCTGTAGGTGGCACAAAGGGAGGTTGTATGTGGAGTACTGCAAGAGATAAAAGAAATATGTAAGTGCGCAGTCAACAACGGCTGGTAGAAGGATGGTCAGGTCCTTCAATATATAGATAGAAAGAAAACAGTATACCAGCGCTGGCTGAAAATAATAAGACGGATTGCTTGTATAAAAAGATAACAAATGTATTATTACATTTAAAAACACAGGAATCGATTCCTATTACCCATTAGTATTAGCACTTGCAAATAGTGTTATCTCACTGGATAAAATATATTGTATTTCAGCTCTCCTTTATGACATATAATGTATCCTTATAGCTAGGACAGTCTCCAGATAGCATTCACCGAAACACAAGAATAGTTACCGAGTCCATAATAAGTGATATGATGGCATCAGCTTTAGGAAAGGTCCATTGCTAGCTGTGTAGATGGATCCGGTCTTTGTTTGTGGAGTTTCCTCAGTGATTGGAAGTGTCCATTTGTAGCCAAGGGTTGCAAAGTCCCAAAAATTATGTCGGAGAGCGATATCCCGGTAAGTGAGTAGGCTCAACGCGTTTCACTGGCAGCAGTGTAATCCAGCTTCCTCATAAACTCAATGTGTGTTGGGTTATCTATTTATACCCTTCTAGATGACTTAATAATCAGCACCTGTTTAGTGCCTGACATAAAAAAGCAAACCGTCTTAAAACACTTTTACACATACATAATTAGTATCATAAACATCTACTTAATTCATCCAATAAGACTCATATCAAAACGAGAATTAAAACTGTTATTTATTATTAAAATAAGGTCAGATAAGGCCAGTCACATGATATACATATCACATGATCTAGGTCCTATCCAATCCTATTGGTCCAAGTGGGGACATGCGATCTCAGCCCCATGATCGGAGCTCCAAATATCCCCTTCTTGTGAGGTACTCTGATGCTGTTTCTATATCAAGAGGGATTTTCAACTCTCAGCGTTAGTACGGCTTAGTTCCGCACACGTGACTCGGACTTGCCGGTCACGTGACCGCAATCGCTGGAAATATATTTTGTATCCTATACGTTCACCAAGGTCCAATATACTTATCCCCTAATTCCATGCGTCCAATTCACCTCCAAAGAGCCATTCACCTGTGAAGGGAAGAGATTCCACATTATGTTTGGAATCAGCGTCTGCAGTCCACTGACCCAACCATATGGCTCTGCGTGCAGACACAGTCATAGCGTGGTTCTAGCATTTATATTTCCAATCTCCTTAAGGGAGTCACATAGGACTCTTGCCATGTCCTGAATGTGTTTTAGGAAAGTTACAGTAGTAACCAAGGTCACATCACCCAAAAAACCCTCCTGAATCTGAGTAGCCCATGTATGAATGGCATGTGTCATCCAGCAACCAGCAATGACCAGCCTTTGAGCTACATCTGCAGCAGTGTAGATAGATTTTATTGTGGTTTCTATTTTCCTATTCCCTGGGTCCTTTACAGTAAAGGAGCCCGAAGCAGGGAGCACCGCCTTTTTAGAAAGGCGAGAGACTGAGACGTCTACTGCTGGAGATTCTTCCCAGAATTTCCTGCCTTCAGGGGCAAACAGGAAGGTATTTAAAAACCATTTGGATACCTGATATTTTTAATCTGGATTTTTCCAGGCTAATTTAAATAAATCATCCAATTCTTTGGAATTAGGAAAAGTGACTGTCAGTTTGTCTTGTGAGAGGAAAAATGACTGCTGATTACTAGGGTCCTCCAGGGGGAGCATTAACACATCCTATGTAACCAATATAAGGGTTCTATACCCTTTGTAGGGGTGGAATCCCCACTAATGGGGTCCCCATAATCCACATCCACCTGTACATCATCATCAGAATCTGATAGGAATGCAGATAAAGCACGTTTTTGTGCACCTGTAGTAGATAGCGAGGGATGGGAAGCATCAGCCTTGGCAGTTAGGCTAGCCACTGCTTGTTGCAGTTCTTGTGTTTTATTGGCATTGGCAGTGAGCTGAGATGACATATCCGACATCATAGTTTTTATAGCCCTCAGCCAGGAAGGCTCTGGACTCTCCCGCATGTTGTTATCAGCATTTTGTGATGACTGACTACACTGCTCAAATTAAATAGAGCCCGATGAACTAGGGGAGAATCTGGCATTACATACATTGCATGACTTCTGTTTCATCATAATGAAATGCAGAAATAATACACATACAACACAGACTGAATATAAAACAAACCTGCCCTACTACACGTGAGAGGAGACACAGAAGAGAGGACACCAGCACACCCAATGTGAGACTGCCAGCATTTTATGTAGTACTATTTAACAGAGATACTGCAGTACAGATAATTCCCCTGGAATGTAAACTAGGCACTAATAGCGGATCTCCCCCTCTACACCCTGTACCAGTGTTCCTGTGACCGTTTTGAGGCGCTGTATGAGGCTGCTGCTGCTTAGGCAGAGGAAGGTGCCAAAATGCCGCTGAGCCCGCTCTGATGTAGCCCTGCCCCCCCGCTATGGCGCCGGAGCTACTAATAAGATTTTTGTACTGGCTATGTCTCCACAGGCTGTGTAGCCTTACATAAATGCTTGGTACAACACACCTCCCACCAGTCTCACGCAGGGGCACCCATGGGTCCCCCCCAGAAGGGACCCGTATGCCTCACCCATGCGTCTGCCGCACAATGAACAAGGGAGCCCTCGGTTTATACTCACCACAACGAGCATCTTCAGGCTCTGTTATGGGTGTGCGGCAAGCTGCGACAGCTAAGGCGCAGTGCCCCGCTGAACAAACAGCCCCTCAGGACGGTGGTCCTGCAGTGGAGAAGCGGCTCTGCACCTCATGAGGCCGGTGACCGTTTTCGCCCCTAACTCCCACGGCGCAGGTATGCTGTTGCACAAACAGCATACCGAAACAAGCAAAAGTTTAAAAGAAATTGAAGAAAAACTCTGGAGTTGCAGTGTGTGCATCCTCTCCTGAGCACACTTTTTCTAAACTACCTCTGGGAGGGGGCATAGAGGGGAGGAGCCAGCATACCCAGTTGAAGAAATGTAAAGTGCACTGGCTCCTTTGGACCCGTCTATACCCCATCATACTAATTCTGTCCCCAATATCCCTTATGGATGCTAGAGAAATAGACAGTTGCTTCCATTTTGGGGCGTTATAAGAGAGGAGGGGACCTGCGTGCAGCCTCCGTCGCAGGCCCCCTCATCTCCGGCAGCAATAGACTCTGGCATAATGCCAGTGCCTACTGCGCATGCACAGGTCTCCGGGAACATGGCACCTGCGCCTTGTTCTGGGGACACCTCCAATGCACATGTGCAAATCACTCGGAAATGGCTGCGGCGGCCATTTTCCGAGTGATCTGAGCCCACTCAGCAGGGCCTCCGTCTCGGGACTCCGGAGGGGTAAGTATATTCTATGGGTGCAGTGTGTGTGGTATGGGCCCCCCTGGACCCAGGTGCCCGTGTGCACTGCACACGCTGCACCCATTCTAGAAACGCCTATGCTTCCATTGCATATTACCTCTGAGCAATAGGGAAAGTAGAAACTTTAATCTCATAACATGGGAGTCTTCAACATTGACATTATTTGAGATGTGGGGTGAGACATTTTAATGTCTATATTATGTTAACAGCATATTTTAAAAGAAGAAAGAAGGGTCCTTAAAATACCAAGCAGCTTAGCTGACCTACTTATGAAAGCCATTGAGCACCAGTTGTCTTCTAAACACAATCATGCCCTTACCTCCACCTCCACCCTGCAGTAGTATTGTATTTATTGGGAGGTCTGCCTCAGAAGTGCATTGTACAGGTATTAGCATAGATTAAATTACAGGTTAAATGGAGGGTAATGGCACATTAAGACAACTAGCCTAATAGCTTAGAGTGTCACTTAATGCTGTCAAAATAGTAAAACAGCAGCAGGAATTTTCCTGGTGGAGCCAAGGAGTGGGTAAAGAATGGATTATATTGGTGCTTAACACTTGACAGACTGAAGTGTCCTTCAGATTATGTATATCATAGTTAGGTTTTGTTAAATATTTTACTTCTGTGAAATACATATTTAGATTAATGTGAAGTTTAAACATATACAATTTATTTTTTATTATTATAATTACATACCTCCCAACATGACCCTCTCCAGGAGGGACCCAATGCTCTGCTTCTGGACTTCTCTCTTAATTTATGATTGCCATCACCTGTGCTGAAACACCTTTCTTATCTATTAACCTGTTCAACACAGGTGACGGCTATCATAAATTAAGAGAAAAGTCCAGAAGCAGGGCATTGTGTTCCTCCTGGAGAGGGTCATGTTGGGAGCTATGTAATTATGGTTGGCAAATAATAGTAATTTGAATCACATGCCAACTGCAAACAATAGTGTAAGCTTTACCTTCAACGTTCATACAAGTTACTTGGAAACAAGATTGGATTGACACAAATTGATTCAATTGTGAGAATACAGTATCTGACAACTAAGGAGCATGTTTCCCCTGTATAATCCTTTCTCTACACGTGGTCCTTTCCAGGAATAGCTAAGGTGCTTTAAAAGTCATTTATAAAAGTGATAAAGTATAAAAGTGATTCCCCTGCAGCACGCAGGAGAATCCCCGTTTCTATGCAATTATGGCTGATTTTATGCAGGAGACATGAAGTCTTTTCTTCAGGATCTGAAAGACCATGAAAATGACTGTTTTCTACGGGGGCATGTTTTATTTGTATTTTAAAGGCAACCGCTGGCAGTAGCCATTGCTGGAGGTCTCTGGCAATATCATCATCATCACTAGCCGCTGTACAAGCTGCTGTTCTCCTATGGGTACTGCCATCTCTGGATGCCAATAGTGAGGAGCAATAAAGGAAAAAATGCAGTTGTGTAAAAATGTCCCGCTATATAATTGTCTATGGCATCAAACAAATATAAACATATGCAAACACAGTGGAAGCTGCTCAATCAATATGGCAGCACTTAGCAGGTGCTTGAAAGGGAGGGGTCACAGAAAACAAAAGGGGGGGGAGTTTTTCCCCCCAGGCATCCTCCTGCACTCTAAACAGTACTTGCAACAATATTTGAAAACTATATGGTAATGGAAATTCAGAGATATAATTGTTGCATGCAACAAATATCTCAGAATTTCTATTACCATATTGTTTTCAAGTATTGTTGCAAGTACTATTTAGTGTGAAAGGGGGATATCTGGGGGAAAAAGCCCCCAACCTCCCCTGCAAACACACCCTGTATGTTTTAAATATAAACATATCAAAGAGTTAAAGGCCCATTTGACACAGACATGCAGGTGAAATTTTTTAAGACATAGTCTTAGCATTCATATTCTTAAATGCAGAGATTCACAATTGGATCCAGTACATTGGGGGTCATTCCGACCCATTCGCTCACTGCGTTTTAATGCAGCAGAGCGAACGGGTCCCTGCTGCGCATGTGCCGGTTCCGTAGTGCACCTGCCCATGTGGGACGGCCGAAGGCCGTAGCAGGACAGCGATCGCCTCTGCCTGATTAACAGGCAGATGCGATCGATGGACGGGAGGGGGCGAAAAGGTGGCGTTTGCCCGCCGTTTCGTAGGCGTGGTCCGACCAACGCAGGCATGGCTGGACCGAATGGGGGGCGGACCGCAGCGGCTGCATGACATCATACGCAGCCGCTGCGGGCCAGGGAGCGAGGAGTATCTCCCGGCCAGCACGCTAAAGCTGCGCTGGCCGGGAGTTACTCCTGAAGTGCAAAGGCATCGCTGCTGTGCGATGCCTTTGCACTTCTGCGAGGGGAACTGGCACTGACATGCGGGGCGGACTAGCCCCGTGCTGGGCGTCCCCCCGCATGTCAGGAAAGATGATCGTAGCTGTGCTAAATTTAGCACAGCTACGATCAACTCGGAATGACCCCCATTATCAGTATTTTTTACTTAGGTAGGGCAGTAGAATATACTGGTACATACTGTACATCTGAAACCAGTGGTGCAAGTAGAAATATTTTCTTATTGGTACTGTGTGTGCTGAAAAATGGGTGTGGTCACTTGTCATAAGGGGGCATGGCCACATGACACTAGGGGGAGTGGCTACATTACACTAGGGGTGTGGCCACACAGCACCATCCCTTTTCTTTGCACTCTGGAGGCAAGGCTAGAAATATATAGTACTGCCTCCAGAATAATAGAAATATATAGTATTAACCCCAGTATAATAGAAATATATTGTAATGCCTCCAGTATAATAGAAATATATAGTAATGCCTCCAGTATAATAGAAATATATAGTAATAACCCCAGTATAATAGAAATATATAGTACTGCCTCCAGTATAATAGAAATTGTCGAAGTCAGAAAATATTATGGTACACACATCACGTACAAACACCACACAGATGGCCTCCGTGCGCGTACTTGTTCTGCTGTGCATGCTCATATTCGCAAGTTGCGTGTGACCGCTCACGCAGTAGTGCATATTAGCGCGTGGTATGAGTAATTACGGTAGCATTTGTATTCACACGGAAAAGCCACAAAGACATATCTCATATTTAATTCACAGAGTGCAAAATGTACACATAGCCCACACGCACCACACCAGCAAGTTATACTTGTTTAAAAGGTACAATAACAAAGGGATTCACCTTTACAGGATATGAGGGGACAGCATTAGGTTAGGAGGTGGTGTTTGGTATCTAGCTGTAGGGTATTTTAAGGGCAACATTCCGGTAGCAGTTTGCAGAAGATAGCATGCTTCTGTGCATAATTATGAGCAAGAACAGAATATAACTATTATACTGTATTTACTGTACTCTGCTATTCGGAGGGAACCCAGTGGAGACCAACTACAAGTGCACCTGGACCAGGCATTGCCCACCAAGTCAAACCAACCTATGACCCCTCCTGTACTGTAAATGACCAGCCCTTTAAAGCCTAGGTGAAGAGATTACAGTTTCTATTGTATTATGTGTTAGCCAAATGTATAAAAAGCCAAGCTGCCTGGCCGCTGCCAGGCCAGTCTCTCTCTCTCTCTGAAGGTCATCTTGACTGAGCACCGGGTCCGTGTGGCACTGGCGAAACAAACGTATGTACCATTGATTGTTGCCTCTTTTCTCTTATTGTGATTGTATTGTTATTGTAACCCCCTTTTTGCAATTATATGTTGGTGGGTCGGATCCCAGCATTTTAAATACAATTGGTGTTGTGTCTCTTTCCTGCTAAGGTTTAAAGTGTATTTCAGCCACACGTGCAGCTGCATTGTGCTTTCAGCCTGTCGGTGTGTGTGTACGCTAAGTTAGTAAAAAGTACGTATGTTAAAGATTACATCCAGCAGCCACAGCTGCTCGAATTTCAGTGTAAAAGGTATTGCTTTTTCTGTCCTGTATGTTAATCAACATTAACAAAATATATAGTAATAACCCCAGTATAATAGAAATATATAGTAATAACCCCAGTATAATAGAAATATATAGTACTGCCTTCAGCATAATAGAAATATATAGTAATAACCACAGTATAATAGAAATATATTGAAATGCCCCCAGTATAATAGAAATATATTGTAATAACCCCAAAATAATAGAAATATATAGTACTGCCTCCAGTATAATAGAAATATATAGTACTAATAACCCCAGTATAATAGAAATATATTGTAATGTCCTCAGTATAATATAAATATGTTGTATAATAAAAATACACAGTAATGCCCCCATTATAACAGGAATATATAGTGTAGTAGTGCCCCCGGTATAATAGAAGTATATAGTAGTGTCCCACATTACAATATAAATACAGGTTGAGTATCCCTTATCCAAAATGCTTAGGACCAGAGGTGTTTTGGATATCGGATTTTCCGTATTTTGGAATAATTGCATACCATAATGATATATCATGGTGATGGGACCTAAATCTAAGCACAGAATGCATTTATGTTACATATACACCTTATACACACAGTCTGAAGGTCATTTTAGACAATGTTTTGTATAACTTTGTGCATTAAACAAAGTGTGTGTACATTGAGCTATCAAAAAACAAAGGTTTCACTATCTCACTCTCACGCAAAAAAGTCCGTATTTCGGAATATTCCGTATTTCGGAATATTTGGATATGGGATACTCAACCTGTATATAGTAATGCCCCATAATATAGATATATATATAGTAGTGTCCCACATTACAATAGAAATATATAGTAATGCCCCCATAATAATAGACATATATATTAGTGTCCACATTATATTAGAAATGAATTACCCCACACAGTGAAGCCATAGACATGCCCGGCAGCCCAGTCTGTGAAGAAGAAAAGCCACTCAGTGCCGATGCGTCACTCGAGCTGAGTGAAGGAAATAGCTGGACCCTGCAAGAAAAGGCAGCCAGCCCAGTCCCCAGGCTCCTCTCTTTATGCCAGCTGCGACTGCCAGGAGAGGAAGCGTGATGTGATCTCATGATGTCACCGTCGCGCTTCCTGTAGCCCTGACAAAGTGGGAAGCGTCGTCATGCTGTCAAACACCATGGTCTTGTTGCTCGGCAGTGCATTATACTTGTGGTAATGGTAGTCATTGGTGCAAAGTGTGCAGTGGGTGGTACTGCGTACCTGCTGCCAAATTCTTAAGGGTACTCCGTACCCGAGTGTACCTGCAAGTATGAAACCCAAAACTGCTATTTAAAAAAAAATAAAAAAATCTTAAAAACCATTTGCTGCCAATAAGCTTCAGTACACGGGAGCCTTTTTATCATAATAAGCAATTAATTTGTTGAACGTTCTGAGAAAATGAGCACGCTTGCCCATAATGATCAACATTTAATGGCATTCAAATATTTCTGCATTTTTAGATAATTTGCTTGCCTATATTTAATATTTTAGTAGGATCATCATTTCAATATTGTATTCTATCTAGCAATGTCATCAGAACAAATATCAATCAGCTCATTGCTAAATAGTATTTGTCTTTGACGAGATGAGCAAATACATAATAGTGTATTCAGCACCAGCAATAGTAAGTGGTCTTAGAAAATGTCATTGTGTAGTTTTTTTTCCTCTCTGAAGCTGTCGTTTCCTATTCAGCAATCACTGCTTTAGTTGGCAGCTTTTCTCATTCTCCAAGCAACTTACACATTTTCTCTATGCAACTACACACACATACAATTATTTCACTTGAACTTACGTCAGAGCACTTACCACATCAGTCAGGGAAATAAAAGGCCACGGAAAGCATTCCAGGTAACCTAAACTGTCAGGGGCATATTTCCAATGAGCAATAAACATTCTGTCCTTTTCTTACAATTAAGATAGTCCCCACCTTAATAGTTACTTTGCTCACCTTTTTTTTTCTCTGTCATAATTTATCCTAAATTAATAAAATGCAGATGAGTCGTTAGCTATCACTTCTACTAATTATGCAGTGGCAGCTGCAGGTTGCTATTTTAAAAGCACATAATGTTCTTAAAATTGGTGTCTTTTAGTTCTCTGGGAAATAGACAATAGAACATTGAATTAGTGAAAAGGGGTGTTTGTTTTGGAATAAATTATGTGCACACAAAAGTGAGGTTTGAATTTGATTTAAATGTGAATTTTAAATGTAGGCAATTTTAATGTTGCTTGAAACCACAAATTTCTATGGGAAATGGTACAGAGTGACATGTGAAGTCTCATGTCCGATATTGATCAATGTGTATCAATGTATATTGTATATGCATTAAATTCACACAAACACTACATACAGTATATCTCAGGAAAACATTGTGAGTGGATTGATTTGTTATAGTTAGCACTGATTTGGCACTGCTTATCCGATAGCTGCAGAATGTAACGACATGCAGGTTTTCCATATGTAACCCCTCAAAATCATGTGGGCTTTGCTGTCAATACCTCACCATTCACAGCCCCTTGTTAAACACATAACTAGAAGAATATCTTAAATATATACAGAGTGGATCCACGAGGTAAAACAGGACTGTAGGTTTAATAGGTAATTGGTCTGGTGCATCGGTGGTAATACAGCTGAATGTCAAGTAGAGCAGAAGGTTAGACTGAAGTATGAAGCATCAGAGATGATACGCCCAGGGCCGTCTTTTTGTATGGGCTCAATGGGCTCTTGCCCAGGGGCCCCAGGAGTATAAGGGACCTAATCTGACAGTTTAGGGGCCCCTCTTTCCAGGGGTACCAGATTTCTGAAAATCGACTCTGGGGAACCAGAGATATCTGACTTGAAAGCAGTGGTCCCCATCTGAGCCTGTTAATTGCTCTTTCCAGCCAGATATCTGCAAAGCCAAAGTTCTGGACATGAGGAGCAGGCCATATTAGGTTTAAATAAGAAAGGTAATTAGTGCTAGGTGGGCAATTCAACGTAACGTTTCCAGTAAAAGTGAGCCTATCTGGCAGAAGTACATAGATGCCAGCTAAAGCATGAATCCAGTAATCCTAGGAATGAGAGAGTGCACAGAATGTGATATCTGTGTCTGGCATGTCACAATACATAAATCAATGTTTCCCAAGGGGTCCTTAATGCAAACTAACAGTCCTGTTTTAAGGATAGCTATACTTGAGCACAGATGACTTAATTAGTACATGAATTATTTTAATTTAACCATTTGTGCCCAAGCATGATATCCTTAAACCCTGGACTGGTGTTGTGCCTTGAAGTCTGAAGTTTCTAGATGCTGAAATAGATTGATGAATACATGCACACAGTTATAATGTTATCATTATTTAAGCATGCAATAATTATTGTAATATCCCAGTGTGATAATGATATAGTGTGGACACAGGTTACTTTTGTGGGCTATTCTTTCTTCAGCAGCTTTTCCCTATACCACATACAAAAGAAATGCAAGGTTTCCCCAAACAGACATAAAATTAAGACAGGACTTTGCATAAAAGAAGAAAATAGTACAGTATATTCCTTATCCTGGAATAGGATATGGTTATGGTAGGGAAGGGAAATAATGGATTCAGGTGATTTAAGCATACAATCTAATAAAATCACAGACAGTATACACACTCTAAGGTCAACACACATACAGTATGGCAAATATATAACTAAATTTGATAATTGAATACAATCAATTTCTACAGACAATACTAAAGTCCTACATAACTTAGGTGCAGCCCAGGATACTACCAGGTCTTTACATGCACATTGTGACTCTTGTTTCGCTCACTTCTGCTTACTTTCTCTCTGCTGCTGACTTCTGTCTAATGCTTATTTGCCTCTTCACTCTTACATTTATCTCAGCTGATCATCTCTGATCAATGGCATCATCATCACTACCCTATCAGTGGCTCCAACTGTCACTCCTCAAAACTTTTTTTAAATAAACTTTATAGCACTGGTCTCTCCGCCCTTTTCCAAAATTGATTTACTTTAATCGTAGATCACATTACTGCTATTATGAAAAATATAATTCTGGCCCAAATTCTCTCTCAAATTACCAGTCCATCTATCTAATCCAATGAATCTGCAAAAGTTTGCCTACACACCCCTTATGCACTTCCCTTCCTTACACAACTTATTAGACCGTATTAATCTGGCTTTTTCTTTAAACACTTTCTAGAGACTGCACGTCTAGGGTGGTCAATGATTTGATAAATTCTAAAACTAAAAGCCATTTTTCGATTCTAATTCTCTGGGACTTTTTTGCTGAATTTGATACTGTTTAAAAGGTGTGATAGAAGATGCTGGGGTCGGGATGCTGGCAATCACATAACCGACCAAAGCATCCCGAATTTTACAATCCTGACAGGTTGGGGGTTCACTAACCTAACTCCCCCTACCCTAACCTAACCCTCCCTTGCTAGGGCTAAATCTAGGGGGTGGTGGCTATGGCGGGATGTGGTCAGGATCTTGCAGTTAGAATACTGACCGCTGGATCCTGATGGTCAAAATCCCAATGGATCCGAAGGGAAGTACTGAGGTTGGGGTTAGGGTTAGGCACTAGGGGGTGGTTAGGGTTAGGCTATGGAGGGGGGCAGTTAGGGTTAGGCTGTGGGAGAGTATGGTTAGGATTAGGTTGTGGGGGGGCAGTAAAGGTTAGCCTGTGGGAGTGGTGGGTTAGGGATATGGTTAGGAATAGGGGTAGGGATAAGGTCAAATTACTTACCCTGATCCTTCAGGATTTTGACTGCCGGGATGCCTTTGTCAGCGTCATGGCTGCTGGGATTTTCACTTCTTGGATTTTGTGCAAAAAGAAGAACATGCTGTATGTGTTCTAATAAAGCATCAGTTTCTTCAGTATATTCCAAGGACTCAATTCATTTTCCTACGGGTGCAAGTAGATGTAGCAGATTTTGTTGTTTGTTGCAATAACACTTCGCATGTATTCAGATTGAGCCCCACAGGAGTGACACACTAATCTAAATTCTATAACATTAGGTAACAGTCTCCACTTCATAAAATAGCAACAAATGATCCTACCAAAAGTTTAAATATAACAGAGCATATCACTCCACCACAGGGCGAAGTTGTGGGCTTGTTTGACCTACAGCATGATGAAGGTAACTTCCTGAAAGGCTGTTTCTCTGGGTTTGGTCCTTGCAAGTTCTTATGTTCCACACTGCTTAATGCATAATATACCTTACTCTAAAGCAAGTAGTCTTGTTGCTGTTTTTATGAAGTGGAGGATAATATACTCTTACCTAGAGTAAGAGTTTTTAGTTTTGCCACCATGACTATGTATGAAGTTTGTCACTCTTGGAATATACAGAAGAAACTGGTGATAGAGAATTTGCTTTAGAACACATAGGGGGGTAAATTTAATAGGTTGCAAGAAGCCGGAGGTGCAGGAGTTTGTGCAATAATGCCCATATTTTTAAAGTGGTAATCATTTACAAGGCAATACCAGGTTGGTTTTATCTTATAAATGATTGCTACCTTAAAAATGTTGGCATTCTTGCACAAACTCCAGCACATCCAGCTTCTAGTAACCTATTACATTTTTAGTATCCCATAGAGTATGTTATCCTTTTTGCATATAGGTAATGTGATTTATACCCCTTTCAGATCTCCAGCTGGTAACACGGGTTATTGCACATGAGTGCGCATAACCCATGTTGCTGTTAGGTTTGAAAGGGACCAGGGGAAAAATCCTGGGTCGAGCGACCCAGTATTTCAACCCTGGTAGCGCCAGGGTTGAACACGGCTTCAACCTGGGTCGCTGTGTGGTGTGAATGGGAAAGCCGGGTCATTGTGACCTGTTTCCCGTTCACGCTATAGGGACAGACGGCGCTTGGAGATTATGTGATCTCCAAGCACCGCCCCCGCCCATGTCACCACTGACATCTCCAAACCAGTAATATGCCAGTTTGAGAATGTCAGTGAAAAGGGCCTGAGTGGATCACACCCAGAAGAAGCACCCGTGTACAGCACCCGGGTGCAATCCGAGACTGTGGTCTGAAAGGGGTATAAATTATAGAATGTGCGCAGACCTCCATGATTTGGTTTTGATTTTGTTTCCAAATCATCATTGTGTTATGGTTTTGCAAAACCACCCTCAATGATTTTGGGTTCGATTCTGGGTTTCCAGTCATTTCCAGTCAATTTTGCCCACCTCACCATACACTCTCCTGAGTGAAATAACACCTGTTGTCATGAGGGAGGGACTTTACATGCAATCCAAAACCCCAGATTCAATGTTTAAATTCGAGTTCTGAACTTTGGGAAATATCCAACTTGGAACTCGGTCCACTTGGATCCACAAAAGTGGTCCAAGTCAGATCCTCAAAGTTCAAGTGTGTTCGGTTTTCAACAAAACCAAACTGCTCATCTCTAATTAATGTGTTACACTACTTTATATGTTTTAATTTAAGAAAAACTTTGGTGAAAGAATTGTGAGGCAGTTATTGGTTCTGTGCTGTAAGAGTTGTTTCCTGTTTCATTTGTCATTTATGTAGTGGGATTCCTTGGAACCAGAACAGTGGATGGAGGAACAAAACTTAGTTACAAATTTAGAAGCAATGGCCCCGAGAAGAACACCAAACTATTTATGGAAAACTATGGAATTTTAAGAGTGAAACATGTAGTCTGGAGACCTGGCCACGGTTAGATCCATTGCTTCATCTTTAAAGTATCATAACTAGAGATGTGCACCAGACCATTTTTGATGGTTTTGATTTTGGGTTTGGTTCCAATTCGAGGCACCTTGCCTGTAGTATGGTATGCAAAAGAGACACGTGCAAGGGGACACAGTACACTAATTGGGGATCCACATTCTGGAAGGCAAATTTTGACACCAAAAGACCATGAAAAACTCATGTTGACCTATTCATGTGCCAACCTGTCAACTGTGTCAACCTTTTGGCCATGTCGACCTTGTGCATGTTGACCATCTGGTGTTGACTTACGGGCTGATTCAGACCTGATCGCTAGGCTGCGTTTTCACACAGCCTGCGATGAGATCTGAACTGCGCATGCATATGCATTGCAATGCGCAGGTGCGATGGACCGCAGCAACGAGGATCGCCGGTCAGTGATGGGATGGTGCAATATTTCCGAACGTACAGGCGATCGCAAGGAGATTGACAGGAAGAGGGCATTTGTGGGTGGCAACTGACGATTTTCAAGGAGTGTCCGTAAAAACACAGGAGGGAACAGGCGTTTGGAGGGAGGTATTCTGACTTCAGCTCCGGCCCCGATAATTGTAACGGCTGAGTAAGTCCTGGGCTGAGCAGAAACTGCACAAACTGATGTTTGTGCAGTTCTGCTACAAATGCAATTGCACACCTTCACACAATCCACACCATCCCCCTGTAGGCGGCAACTACATGATCGCAGGAATGCAAAAAACGCACCCTAGTGATCAGGTCTAAATTAGGCCCTTAGACATGTCAGCCTTCTTATTGTCGACCTTTAGATCCATGACCACTAACATTGGCCTCACAAATGGAGCAGATCCCTTCACAAATGTTTTCAGGCTTTGGGTAAAAATAATTCCACACCCAAGAGGTAGCTTTTTTGGTCCAGGCATCACAATGGCTTTCTTTTTATCATAGGCAAGAACTGCAGCCACTGGTGGCTGACCTACACAAACCACATCATCAACATTCTCATCCTCAGTGTCAGACAGCAGTAGTACATACATAGTGTATCCCCCTCATCCTGTTCCACTTCCACACAAGCATCCTCAATTTCTATTATGTCCTCTTAACCATCTTTATTTGTACTGCTCCCCACCTGTGCAGAAATGGTGGAAGGAGGTGAAAGCTATGAGGACAGTTTAAGAAATATCAGACTCACACATAGCCAACGTGGAAACCCCTAGACTCTCCCCAGAAATATGTAATGGTTCAGAATACATATTTGTTCTACTGCAGGGGTGGCCGAACCAGTCCTCAAGATCTACCAACAGTTCATGTTTTCCAGGCAACCTGTGTTTCTGTAGAATGTGTCAGTTAGGAATGAATGCACTACATGTTTGAAAATGTGACAGTAATGACTTCACTTGTGCACTATCTAGGTTGTCTGGAAAATGTGAACTGTTCGTAGATCTGTTCTACTGCCTTAGTAGTTTTTTTTTTTTTTTTATAGACTGAGTGAAAAGGTCTTGCATCATCATGAGAGTCAAAAGCCGATGCCTCACTGACAGTTGCAGAACTCATAAATAAATACCAAGGCCAGAGTCTTTCTTTGCCACTGCGTGTGGTGAATGTCATGTTGGTGCAATTTTATGTTTTTCTGCACCAAACTTTCCCTTTATTAGAAGTGGTGGGTTTTACCACTATATATTGTTTTTCTGATCTTATATACACTGACTAATCCTGGCTGTACATCAGGTCGATATCATGTATGAATACACAATATTGATGTGTTGATTGCCACATTGTGTGTACATTGTGCATGTTTTATGCATGATTATAATGCGATGCATGGCCCGCGGGTCGAATGTCACATCAAATCATCATAGATGGCAGCCCATATTATCCATCGAAATCATATGCACATTGGCCCTCATTCCGAGTTCGCTCGCAAGCTGCTTTTAGCAGCATTGCACACGCTAAGCCGCCGCCTACTGGGAGTGAATCTTAGCATAGCAGAATTGCGAACGAAAGATTCTCAAAATTGCGAATAGAAATTTCTTAGCAGTTTCTGAGTAGCTCGACACTTACTCTGCCATTGCGATCAGTTCAGTCAGTTTTGTTACTGGTTTGACGTCACAAACACACCCAGCGTTCAGCCAGACACTCCCCCGTTTCTCCAGCCACTCCCGCGTTTTTCCCAGAAACGGCAGCGTTTTTTTCACATACACCCATAAAACGGTCAGTTTCCGCACAGAAACACCCACTTCCTGTCAATCACACTCCGATCACCAGAACGAAGAAAAAACCTCGTAATACCGTGAGTAAAATACCAAACTTCTTAGCAAATTTACTTGACGCAGCCGCACTGCGAACATTGCGCAAGCGCAGTTAGCGGAAAATTGCACCGATGCGAAGAAAAATAACGAGCGAACAACTCGGAATGAGGGCCATTGTTTGATGTACATTGCACATTGTTTGATGTTTGATGAACATATGATGCATCATACGATTTTGAGCAGCTTTTCCTTATTTTTTTTATTTATTTATATTTTTTTTGGTGAGGCACAGCATCGATCATTTAACGACTTGTCATGTGTCCAGAGCCCCAAATCATGTGTCCAGAGCTGCTGGGGGAATTGAAGGGAAATTGTGCCTAGAATCAGATCGGTTGCTGGTTGTCCTGCTGTGTGGCCAGAATTAGACCCTCTATGCCCTTCAGCGTCAGCTTTAATGGATGACATTGAAGGACTAGTATAATCATCATGACTTATGGCAGCAGCTGCAGTGCTAGTATTTAGTTGCTCTCTCTGAACTGATTTGTTATCCATTTTTCATTTCGTAGATCACTGCATGGAGTCAGATGGTTTATATATTCATGCGAACAAAGTGCACTAGGGTAAAGCGCAGTACAAACAATAAATCTATGTTTTTTAATTTACTTTTATTTTTTGAACTCGCAGCTCGGTTCAAACTGTGTGGAGTCACAGGTCTTTGAACAAAGCACACTAGGGTAAGGTACACCAAACAGTACGAATAAGAGATCTAGATTTATTTTTCTATTTTGAACTCGCTGATCGGTTCAAACTGCATAGAGAACTTTGAATAAAGCACACTAGGGTAGAGCGCACTAAACAGTTCAAACAATAGAACTGCATAGAGTTCAGCACAGAACAAAGTAGCATGCCTGAGCAGAGTGAAATAGTGCTAAGTCCCGGCCGTGGTGCCTTTCTATAGAATCCAAAACCCACAAGAAATTGACACTGGGAAAATAGCATTGTGCCTCAATGTAGTCTCAGATCCCAAAAGTTCGGAGAGGTTCAGATTCCAGGTGATCCGAACTGCTCATTTCTAATCACAATAAGAACCAACCGTGGCTCCTACCTGTTTTGGTAGGAGCGCTGTCACTACCCATGCCTAGAGAGGAGGAGACAGTCGGGTCCTGGCAGGTTCCAGGACTGGTGCATGCGCACAAGCGGTGACTTGACTGCTCATGTGCAAAACCCCAGCTTCTATGGACTGCATCGGCTGCAGCCTATAGATGCCTGCTAGGGATGACGATTAGGCAGGTAGCATCCACGTGTGACCTGTTTGCAGGCGCATATGCACCCATGCAATCCAATAGATTGCGGGTGCATACGCAGTTAGCATGCACAGCTGTGGGCACGCTAGTTGCAAATCTCTATTAGAGTATTTTCCATACAGATACTGCATTTTAAAGCAGAGGCACCACAAATACCACTGGGTCATCAACACTCACATAAAGGGTCACTGCCACCAATTAATGTTTCTACAGGTGTGTGAAGAGGCACCAAGAGAGGTGGAAGCCGGTACTTTTTACCAAGGCTCGGGCAAGTCAGAGAGGCTGGGCGGGGACCTGGGTCAGCTGCTGAGGGAAACATTTGTTCCCCTTCAGCAGTGCTGAATATAAATATGATGAGCTGCTGCTGAGAAGAATATTAATTGTCCGGCATTGCAACGCACCTCAGCCCCTTCACCTGGAGCCTGATTGACCAAGCACAGGGAGACAGTCATGTCAGGAGCTAAGGATCGCAACAGAGTGAAAGAATAGCAGACCAGGGAGTGACCACTCCTCTTCAGATTTAATACTCTGGTAAAACTGATTCCAATAAAACACCGGCCAGTATTATTACACAAATATTTCTCAGAATATTAAAGCATAACACATTAGTTATTAAAGCATAACACATTAGTTATGTCCCCTAAAAAGTCTTATAAAAAATAGCAAGCACTATCCAAACTGTATAACAAGTATACTAGGGCAGAGACAATAGTAAAATGGTGCCCTGTACCAGCGTAGTGAACAGTGTGGCAGTGATGAAATTGAGGGGAGAACAATGACAAGTAAATCATAAAAAACATGAGAATAAATAAGAATAAGAGAAAAAAGGAAATTGGAAGTAAAAAATAAAAAAAGGAAAAATTAATATAGAAGTAAAAAATAATTAACTAAATAAAAAGTAAAAATTATAGTGAGAATGAACTAAAAAGCAAAAGATAACAACAAAGATAACAAATCAGAAAATACTTGATAGTAACCCAAATTGATATAGACAGCAAGCCTTATACACACAATACAGCAAGAAAAATAAAAAGAATGACGAATACAAATGAAAATAAACATTTGTGAATTTAAAGACACTACATGAGAAGTGTTGCTTGTGCATATTGGTATTTTGTATCACATGGGGATGGACCCATAGTAGCACATAGGCAAACCAGGCAGGCAGCTGGGAATGTCACTTGTGACTCTAATAGATGATCTACTCCTGCAGCTCACACTGAGTGTGCTCCATGGAGGGCTATAAGGACAATGCCACCAGTGATCGCAGGTTGCGGATAATGCTGCAGTTCCCCTGCTGGTACCTCGCTACTGTTGTTGGACCCCTGCTCCTCTCCTCCAGCATCCATAAACTTGGCCTGCAGCACAGCAGGGGGAGGCATACAATGAGTTAGATTGACTTTTGTGTAACGCCTCCAGCTACTGTATAGGCCCCTTAATTGCAGCTGCCCCAGGTGTGATGCACTGGCTGCATCGCCTATGTTCCACCTCGGCTTCCTGTACCTGTTATATGTGATGTCCTGCAAAACACAGCTGGTAAAATCATTGCTCTTAAAATTTGGGCATAAACACAATCAGAAATACTGGGTTTTACAAACTGAAGGTTCAAGAATAAAATCCACAGATACACTTGCCTTTAGGAAATTTTAATTGTCTGGGCATTGTAAGACTGGAATATGTATTTGAGCATGCAGTCAAAAACAACATTTAACAAGGATAGTTAAATTCTTTTTTTTTTTTTTTTTTAGATGGACAAAATACAAGAGCCTTGCACCAATAACCTTTCCATTACTAATTGTATTCATTTTTAAGGACTTCCTGATTTATAAGGCTCTGCAATAATGTCAAATATTTCAATATTTTCAGTGATAATGATGGGGATTACAGGAAATAAGCCTTCCCCATGTACTAAACATTCTACACAATGTGGCAGAGCATATGATACTGATAAATGCTTGCATCAGACCTTCTGCAGTTTTTAAAAGCTGTTACATCAGTCTCTTAGTTCACAGAATTGAAATGAAATAAGTGGCCCAACAACTATTCACTCTCGCAGTGCTTGTAGTAAAACAATGTGAAAACTGTTGTGCTTTTATGAGCTAAAAAAATAGCAAAGCTCTTACAGAAGCTACTGTACATTGATCTTTGCTGGCAAATCAATAAACCTTTAAAATGTTTACATAGTATGACAGTAGGCTATTGCAATGCAATATTATAACCCAATATACTTTTTGTAATAAATTACAATCTTTAAGAATAGAATATACTGTACATACAATTAGATATAATTTCTCCAATGATTTCACGGAGCAGTATATAGTGGCAGAACAAAACATCATATGGGGCGTAATTTAGAGATGTGTACAATAGTGCGGGCACACGTTAAAAGTCATAATGGGCATACTGCACATACACAGTCCAGAGGTAAGCCCTAGAGCGCACTTTTGAAACTGTGCTATATAAAGCCAGGGCACACTACAAAACAGAGGAAAGTGGCTGGCAACGCATGCTAAATTTGTGAATGTGGGCATATCATGGGTGTATCACATACCTGCCTGCTCTCACAGAATGACTGGGAGGCTCTGAAAAATTGAGTTGCACACCCGGCTACCCAGTAGAGTAGTTAAGTCTTCCAGAGCTTCCTGACACCCAGCCACTCACTTACCGAGTGACATGGGCGGGTCAGGTGGACAATAATGCAATTTGTACTGAATCAGGTCATCATAGCCATGCCCCCTAATGTACAATGCTGGAAATCTTGGCATTGTATAGTATGGGACATGGACACATATATGTGATTATGCAGCCGCACCCCTTCCCACAGCCTCCTGTGCCACACAACGCTGCATCCCCTATGAAAAAGTCATGCCCCCCATTGCCCATACTTTGCCAACCTGGCTGCCCTCTCCTGGAGGGGGCAGCCATGAAGTCAGAAACTATGGTGTATCCTAGGCATGTAAAAGGGTCATAGGACATGAGTTGTTAGTAAAGATAAGAAAGGTCAAGTACCTGTGAACCATAGCAAACCCATGCTGCACTGCATGTGGGGTAGCTTGTAACACTGCAGTGCAGAGAGATTTAGATGTGAGAGGGGCGTGTCCAAACTGAAATCTTAAATGCAGTTTAAAAATAAAGCTGACCGGCATTTGTGTGCTGCATGCAAAGGCAGCTAGTATTTATTCCACTTGCTTAAAAAATCTATGTACTGTATGTGCACCCCCAGTCAGGGCCGTCACTAGGTGTGTGTGGAAGGGGCACTGCACATAGTGCTGCACGATAGGGGCACTTGTCAATTATCTGTTTTAATTACTTTCACTTGCAGAATTCTCCCTTTATGAAGCCCAGCATCTCCCTTCTGCCCCTGTCTCCTACCCTGATCCCTCCTGTCGCTAATAACTATACAACATTTATGAACTCAACTTGAGATTTCTTTGTTATCCAGTTACACTATCCTTTATTACATTTCAAGACTGACATACCCGGGATTCGCACCTATTGCATGTGGCATTGCTGTCAGACAATCTATTCATTGAGCTATCTGCCTGTGCATAAAAAAGTAAGATAATTCTAAGCTAGTGAATTCTAACTATTTGACGCTTACCTTGTACTTTGTGAAGAGGTGAAAAGCATTGCGGCTGAGCAGAACTATGTAGTGTGTGGCTGCAAGAGATTGGATGTGTGGCTGCACACTGCATAGATCTGCTCAATTTCAATGCTGATTATTTTTTTTACAAAGTACCAGTAGCTTCATTCATAGTTTTTATGCAGGATCAAATACTGTAGCTCAATAAGTAGGGTCAGGAGTATTTTCAAGAGAGGAAGAAGCCTGTGTGCAGGCTCCTGGACCCCCTCTTCTCTAGCCTAGCGCTGTATTTCTGGGTGCTAGGGTACCTAGGGACCCTAGTGATATCCCAGAGACTACAGTGCATGAGCAGATCCAGGGACGGTTTGGCCATGGGGTTCATCAGGAAGATTCTTGGTAGGCCAATATGTGACAGCCTGACAGCCTGTTTTGTGTGCTGTCATGTGGCCCCACCCCCCAAATAACATGCAGCCTATTGCACTCAGTACACAGCTTTGCCCACATTTAGGGGTCCATTCATGAAGCAGTGAAAAGTGTGCAGAAGGGAGCCAGTGGAGAAGTTGCTCATGGCAACCAATCAGCTGCTACGTATAATTTTAGAAAACTAATTTTATAAATATTACCGCAACACTGATTGGTTGCCATGGGCAACTTCTCCACTGGCTCACTTCTCCACTCTTTTCACTGCTTCATGAATAGACCCCTCATTCTGTTATTACATTTCTGCATTACAGCAACTCTGCCATCCAGTGATGCTGCCATGGCTACATGGTATGTTATATCTCTTATGCTGCCCATGTTGGGCCACTTCTACATAATTTTGCCAGACCACTTTTAGTTCCCAGTCCACACCTGGTCCCAGACACAAAAATGCAGCAAAGGTAGGCCGCAATTTGCTTACAATCAGGCATTTTGAGGTGGGACCCAGCCCCTTCAACAGACCCCACCCCCTCATCAGACCGCTCCCCTATTGTGGCTGCTTCCATAAATTTTCCGGGCTGGGTTTCCATCCCAATCCACCCCAGCGCAGATCGCTGGAAAAATGGTGCTGCGCCATTTTCCCAGGTCTCCAAAGGGTAAGTATTAAAAATAATGGGTGCAGGGTGTGCGGTCTGGGCCTCCCGGGAGCCCGTGTGCACCGTATACACTGCACTCATTATAAATACACCAGTGAGTAGGGTGTTTGATTAGAATTCAACAGGTTATAGGTTGGAATCCTGGGTATGGCAGTATATTGAAATGTGTTATTTAATTAAGGGTATCGTAACTGAATAACAAAGAGCTCTCTAGTTAAGTGCATGCATGTGGTATAAAGAGGATTTGTATCCAAATCCATTTTCTTGCAGTGGTTTAAAATGATTGTGTATTATTTATATACAGTATAATATATTATATTATGATACCTCCCAACATGACCCTCTCCAGGAGGCAGGGCCGTCTTTTCGTATGGGCTCAATGGGCTCTTGACCAAGGGCCCCAGGAGTTTAAGGGCCCTAGGCTGATAGCTGAGGGTCCCCTCTTTCCAGGGGTTCCAGATTTTTGAAAATCGGCCCTTGGGAACCGGAGTTATCTGACTTAAAACCAGTGGTCCCCATCCAAGCCTGTTAATTGCTCTTCCTTGCCAGATATCTTGGGTTCTGTCTGACTTAGAGTTTTTCTGAGGACATAATCCAAAAGCTGTGACTCTCCCCTTTCAGTGGACACTGGCTGATTGTCTCTACTGTGCCCAGAACCAGAGATATCAGCCTTCAAGCATATGGTCCCTGCTCCAGCTCCACACGCCTAACATGCAGTTTTAGATTTTCGTTGGTGAATTGCTCTGGCTCCTGAACTCTGATCCCCAAGTCCCCAGAACCTCCTGAAAGGCGGGACTCTCTAGTTTTTTATCCCATTCAAATCTAAGAAATACATTTTCAGGAACTTGAGATATCTGCAGTCAAGCAAGCTGCCTTCCCACCGGAAAATGAAAACTATTAAGCCCACTCCACTATCCACCCCTCCCCTACGTATTAAACACCCCCTACCACCCTGGAAGTCATGTACTGGGGCTTCTTCATTCAGCCCAATGCCCCCTTCTTCAGTTTAGCCCCATCTGTGTAGTGAAGGTGAAATTAGCAGAAATTACTGCTCCAGGTCCTACATGCTGAGCGGAAGATAGAACACCTCCTACCGCCCGCGGGACATCAAAGCTGACGCTGATAGCATCCCCACCCCTACCTCTGAAGGATGGGTAGGGGGCCCAGCGCATTGCTGTGCCCAGGGGCCTACACTTCTGTTAAGACGGCCCTGCCAGGAGGGACAGAATGCTCTGCTCCTGGACTTCCCTCTTAATTTATAATTGTCATCACCTGTAGTGAAACACCTTTCTTATGTATTAACTTGTTCAAAACAGGTGACAGCAACCCTAAATTAAGAGATAATTCCAGAAGCAGAGCAATTTGTCCCTCCTGGAGAGGGTCATGTTGGGAGGTATATATTATATATTATATATATATACAATGTGGGAAGGGGCATCACAGCATGGGCTTTCTCTGGGATTAATCTGGTCATGCTCCTTCCCCACAAGGCATGCACCTTATGTCCCTATTGGAAAAATTGTGTGAGTGCCAATTCTCTCTCTGACACAGGGCACCAAAAAGTCTAGTTATGACTCTGCCTCCAGCATTGCAACATGGTTTGTCCAGGTGCACGGTTACTTGCACTTTCTTACTTTATTCCCAACTCAGATTCAAGCCCATAGGGGGTAATTCCAAGTTGATCGCCGCAGGACATTTTTTAGCAGTTGGGCTAAACCATGTGCACTGCAGGGGAGGCAAATTTAACATGTGCAGAGAGAGTTAGATTTGGGTGTGGTGTGTTCAATCTGCAATCTAATTTGCAGTGTAACAATAAAGCAGCCAGTATTTACCCTACACAGAAACACTATAACCCACCCAAATCTAACTCTTTCTGCAAATGTTATATCTGCCCCCCCCTGCAGTGCACATGGTTTTGCCCAACTGCTAAAAAATTTCCTGCTGCGATCAACTTGGAATTACCCCCATAGTGCAGTTGCACACAATGGGGGTAATTCTAAGTTGATCGCAGCGGCAAGTTTGTTAGCAATTGGGCAAAACCATGGGGGTAATTCCAAGTTGATCGCAGCAGGAATTTTTTTAGCATTTGGGCAAAACCATGTGCACTCCAGGGGGGGCAGATATAACATGTGCAGAGAGAGTTAGATTTGGGTGTGGTGAGTTCAATCTGCAATCTAAATTGCAGTGTAAAATTAAAGCATCCAGTATTTACCCTGCACAGAAACAAAATAACCCACCCAAATCTAACTCTCTCTGCAAATGTTATATCTGCCCCACCTGCAGTGCACATGGTTTTGCCCAACTGCTAAAAAATTTCCTGCTGCGATCAACTTGGAATTACCCCCTATGTGCACTGCAGGGGGTGCAGATACAACATGTGCAGAGAGAATAAGATTTCGGTGGATTATTTTGTTTCTGTGCAGGGTAAATACTGGCTGCTTTATTTTTACACTGCAATTTAGATTTCAGTTTGAACACACCCCACCCAAATCTAACCCTCTCTGCACATGTTATATCTGTCCCCTTGCATTGCACATGGTTTTGCCCAACTGCTAACATATTTGCTACTGCGATCAACTCAGAATTAGGCCCAATGAGCAGGTGCTACAGGGAATCTGAGCCACATCATTTAACTATATAGTCAAAATCTTATGAAAAGTTAGTGCAAATCTCAAGGTGTTAGGCACCTTGCGATACAGATTCGATTCCAATGCGCACTCCCGTGGGATCCGTATCGTAAGGCTAGATAGACTGTGCAGGCAAGTCAATCTTGACTATCTAGTACAAAGTATAGTCAAAATTGGCACTTAGTCAAAATCGTACATAGGGGGTCATTCAGATCCGATCGCACGCTGCAGTTGTTCGCAGTGCAGTCATCGAGTCAGAACTGCGTATGCGCCTGCGCCTCAGTGCGCCGGCGCATGCCAGACAGGCGAAGGCAGTCATTACCTAGCGATCGCCTCTGCCTGATTGATAGGCAGAAGCATTCGCTGGGCAGTAGGGGGCAGCACAGTGGCGTTTAGCCACCATTTTCGGGACGTGGTCTGGCCAACGCAATTGTGAGCGGACGGTGGGGGGGGAGGGCGGGCTGCAGCAGCTGCGTGACATCACACGCAGCCGCTGCGACCCGGGGCAGCGATGAGTAACTCCCGGCCAGCCACAGGAGCGGCGTGGGCTGGAAGTTACTCTTCAAGTACAAAAGCATTGCCGCTGTGCCAAGGGGGGTCAGACTGACATGCGGGGCATCCCACCCGCATGGCTGGGAAGATGACCGTAGCTGTGCTAAATTTAGCACAGCTACGATCAACTCGGAATGACCCCCATAGACAAGATCTCAAGCACAAAAAGTTAAAATCTGTGCTATCTGGGTGTTGGGGGAGTTCAAGGGAAGTCGCATATTCAAAATCGGGCACAGCAAGGACAGTAGGTGAGAGCTAGTGCAGAGGATTATGCCGATGATGACAGATCCATAAACCATTAATAATTGGACCTCAGAGAAACTCGATCCGTGTCAGGTGAGATTATTAAATTGTAAGGCTATTTTTAGCACATTTAAATGTTTGCATTATACTGTATTTTCTAGACATACTGTATAACAATTACAGTCAGCTGTTATGTAGCAGCATGTGGGAAATGTTTTTCTACATTTTTTTTTTATTATTTTGAACTGTATTTCTGTATTAACTGTGTTAAGTCAGTCGCCTGATCCATGCAGCTTCAAGACCTCATTTGTGCAGGTGGCTGAGATTAACCCTCATTTCAGTTATACTCTCTAGGAATCAACTTTTAGGGGGTGATTCAGAGTTGATCGTAGATGTGCTAAATTTAGCACATCTACGATCATTTACTCCGACATGTGGGGGGACGCCCAGCACAGGGCTAGTCCGCCCCGTATGTCAGGCCCTAACCTCACCGCAAAGGTACAAAAGCATCGCACGGCGGCAATGCTTTTGTACCTGGCGAGTAGGTCCCTACCTACGCAGCTCCTGCGCACTGGCAGGGAGCTACCGGCCACATTCCGGGTCATCCATGGAGCGGCCGCGCCAGCCCCCCTATGGTCCGGACACACCTCCGTGGCTCTGTCCTGTATGCTGTAAAAATACAGGGGTGCTGTAAAAATAAAGGGGCGCTGTTCTGTTTGCTGTAAAAATAAAGGTGCACTGTTCTGTGTGCTGTAATAATAAAGAGGCGCTGTCCTGTGAAATGGAGAACAAAAATTTGGAGGAAAAAATTGTGAAAGATCAGGAACCACTTCCTAGTACTAGTGCTGAAGCTGCTGCCACCAGTCATGACATTGACAATGCAATTCCATCAACATTGTCTGCTAAGGCCAATGCCGATGTCATAGAGGGCATGTAAAATCCAATAACCAAAAATTAATAACCAAAAAAAAAGAATTTATCTGATGAGAAATGTAAAATTTGCAATATGCCATTCATGAAACAAGGTGGCAAGGAAAGGCTAAGGCCTATGTTCATGACTGGTGGTTCAGCATCTCATGAAGATGGAAGCCCTCCTCCCTCTCAAAAAATTAAAACAATAAAGCTTATTAAAGCACAGGAAAAAAACAACTGTGCATTCAGACTCAGAGATATTACAAATCCCCAAGGAGAGTCTAAGTGTGTACGCGGTTGCGATGTCTAGGCCTGACCGTCACAAGACTGTATGGGAAGAGAAGGCTTCTTCCACCATTTGCACACCCTCTGCAAGTGCTGAGAGAAGCACCACCAGTCCAGTTGCTGATATTGAGATTGATATTGCCACTGTAGAAGTACACCAGGATGAGGAGGATATTTGTGTAGTTGGCACTGAGATGGAAGTTGACGATGAGGATTCTGATGGTTATGTGGTTTGTTTGAATAAGGCACCAATGGAGGCTGTTGTTGGCCAAGGGATGAAGACGCCCTTTGTAATGCCTGGGCAAAATACCAAAAAATCCACCTCTTTGGTGCGGAATTATTTCTCCACAAATCCAGACAACAGGTGTCAAGCTATCTGTTGCCTTTGACAATCCATAATAAGTAGGGGTAAGGACGCCAACCACCTAGTAACATCCACCCTTATACATCACCTGCAGCGCATTCATCATCAGTCATTGTCAAGTTCAGAAACTTTGGTAAGAACGCAAGTGGTCCAGTGACACCTGTATCCCTTTTTCCTGTTGTATCCAAGCTCTTGCAATCCACACCCCCAACTCCCTCATTGTCAATTTCCTCTTCAGTCCGGATCAGAAGTAGTCCTGCAGGCCATGTCCCTGGCATGACTGACGAGTCCTTTCCTATCCTGGAGTCCTACGGAGGATGCTTGAGTGCTATGCCTACTGCTGCCAATGCTGTTGTTGCTGCTGGGAGTTGATCGTCATCCCAGAGAGGAAGTCGGAAGACCACTTGTAGTACTTTAACTTAGCAATTGACTGTGCAACAGTCCTTTGCAAGGAAGATTAAATATGACAGGAGTCACCCTCTTGCAAAGTGAATAACTGAGGCCATAACAACTGTGCTGGTGTTAGATGTGCGTCCGGTATCCGCCATTAGTGCAGTAGGATTTTGACAGCTGATGGACATACTTTGTCCCCAGTACCAAATCCCGTCTAGTTTCTACTTCACTAGGCAAGCGATTCCCGGACTGTACAAGGACATTAAGAAAAGTGTCCTCAATTCCTGAAAAATGTGGTTGTACCCAGTGTCCACTCTACCACGGACAAGTGGACAAGTGGAGCAGGGCAAACTAAGGACTACATGACTGTGACAGACCTCTGGGTAGATGTATTGCCTTCCACAGAAACCACAGTAGCGGCACCAGCATCTCACAAACGGCAACTCATTCCTAGGCAGGCTACGTTGTGTATCACCTGTTTCCATAAGAGGCAAATTGCAGAGAACTTCTTACAGAAACTGGGGCACATCATCGCACAATGGCTTACCCCACTAAGACTCTCCTGGGGATTTGTGATATTTGACAATGCCACCAATTAATTTAGTGGTGCAGAATTTTTTGAAAAATTACAGTGGAATGCAGGAGATGGTGTCGGTGGCCCGAAAAACTGCGGACCACTTTCGACATTCAGCGACTGCTTGCCAAATACTGGAGTGCTAGCAAACAGTCTTGAACTTGCTTTTCCATCACCTGAAGCAAGAGGTAGTAAAAAGGTGAAATTCAACCCTCTATATGCTTCAGAGGAGGAGCAGCAAAAGGCCATGCACCTGACTCAAGCACAGTGCAGAATGATTTCCATCTTGTGCAAGGTTCTCCAACCCTTCGAACTTGCCACAAAGTCAGTTCAGACACTGCCAGCTTGAATCAGATTATTCCCCTCATCAGGTTTTTGCAGAAGAAGCTGGAGAAATTGAAGAAGGAGTTAAAATGGAGCGATACTACTAAGTATGTGGGACTTTGTATGGAGCCCTTCATTCCCTTTGCCAGGATTCAAGGGTGGTCAGTCTGTTGAAATCAGAGCACTACATTTTGGCCACCGTGCTCAATCCTAGGTTTAAAGCCTATGTTATATCTCTCTTTCTGGCAGACACAAGTCTGCAGAGGTGAAAAGACCTGCTGGTGAGAAAATTGTCAGCTCAAGCGGAACGTAACAGCTCCTCCTTCATTTTCTCCCGCAACTGGGGCTGCGAGGCAAAGAATAAAATTTCCTAGCCGACCCACTGGTGGTGATGCAGGGCAGTCAGGAACAAGTTTTGATATCTACTCCGGACTGAAGGAGCTGGCAAAAATTACTGACATGTTGAAAGAATGGTGAAGGATTATATCGGTGACAGCATCCAATTAGGCATGTCAGACAATCTGTATGTATACTGGCAGGAAAAATAGGCAATTTGGAGGCCCTTTCTCAAACTGGCTGTATTTTACCTAAGTTGCCTCCCCCCCCCCTCCAGTGTATACTGCAAAACATTGTTTAGGGCAGCCGGTAATCTTGTTAGTAATCGGCGTAGGAGCAGTGCCGTTTCTTGCGGCGGGCGAGCCGTGCAACCGCACGGGGCGCCCGCCGCGGCACTTTTTGAGGACTTTGAAACCCTCCTCCCCTCTCCTCCCGAGTGCCCAGCTTGGGGGGGCGAGGTCTCGGGGAATGACGCGTTTGCATCGTGACGTCACACGCAATCGCGTCATTCCGCGAAACCCCACCCCCCGAGCTGGGCACTCGGGAAGAGGGAGAAGGGGGAGCCAAGCCGGCCGGCGGCAGCGCCGCTCAGACGAGGGAGAGGGGGCTGAAGAGTGGGAAGAACCGCTTTAAATGTAAGTCAGCCCCTCTCCCTCTCTCTCTCTCTCTCCCTCCCTCCCCCCCCACCACCACCTGCCGTACTGTGTAAAATGGGGACACCTGTCTGCCGGAATGTGTAAAATGGGGACGAAGTCTGCCGGAATGTGTTAAATGGGGACGCAGTCTGCCGGAATGTGTTAAATGGGGACTCTTGCCTGCCTTAATGTGTAAAATAGGGACACCTGTCTGCCGGAATGTGTAAAATGGGGACGCAGTCTGCCGGAATGTGTTAAATGGGGACTCTTGCCTGCCTTAATGTGTAAAATAGAGACACCTGTCTGCCGGAATGTGTAAAATGGGGACACTTGAATGCCGGAATGTGTAAAATGGGGACACTTGCCTGCCGGAATGTGTAAAATGGGGACGCAGTATGCCGTAATGTGCAAAATGGGGGCACATGCCTGCCGCAATGTGTAAAATGGGGACACTTTCCTGCCGCAATGTGTAAAATGGGGGCACTTTCCTGCCGTACTGTGTAAAATGGGGGCACGTGCCTGCCGCAATGTGTAAAATGGGGACACTTTCCTGCCGTACTGTGTAAAATGGGGGCACATGCCTGCCGCAATGTGTAAAATGGGGACACTTGCCTGCCGTGCTGTGTAAAATGGGGACTTTTTTTTTTTATCCTGTGGTGGCCATGATGAAGAGATCAGATGAGGCCATGCCCATCTTAACGCCACGCCCATTTTAACGAGGCCACGCCCCCTTGCCGGGAGCGCGCGCCCCTTCGGCGCGCGCATGCTTTCACTCTTTATATCTATGGGGGGGCACATATTTTTTTTATGTGAATGGGGGGAGTGGGGGGGGGGCGCATTTTTAAATCTCGCACTGGGAGCCAAATTGGCTAGAAACGGCCCTGCGTAGGAGGATACTTCCACAAAATGTGGAGATGATGATGTCCATCAAAATGATTTATAAATTCCTCCAGGAAGATCCTTGCCAGCAATTGCCTCCAGAAAGTACACAGGGACCTGTGATGGTGGATTCCACCGGGGACAAATTAATACTTTGTGAGGATGTAAACACTGAAGGGGGTGAGGAATCGGAGTATGAGTATGACAACGACATCTTGCCTCTGTAGAGCCAGTTTGTGCAAGGAGAGATTAATTGCTTAATTTTTGTTGAGAGCCCAAACAAACCAATCATTTCAACCACAGTCATGTGACAGACCCTGTTGCTTAAATGATTGCTTTGTTAAAGTGTGCATATCCTGTTTATACAACATAAGGGTGGATGGGAGGGCCCAAGGACAAAACCATCTTGCACATCTTTTTTTTCATTGCATTATGTGCTCTTTGGGGCCTAGTTTTTAAAACTATCTAGTCTGCCACTGTAGTGTCATTCCTAGATGGGCCACGGGTTTGTGCCACCCATTTATGTTGGTCACTCTGAGTTGTTTGCTCGCTGCCGATTTTCGCAGTGCAGCGATCAAGTGAAAAAAATGGCAAAAATGTGCATGCGCATGGTACGCAGCGCGCATGCGCTAAGTACTTTCACACAAAACTTTGTAGATTTGCACAAGGTCGAGCGACGTTTTTTCATCGCTCGAGTGATCGTAGTGTGATTGACAGGAAGTGGGTGTTTCTGGGCAGAAACTGTCCATTTTCAGGGAGTGTGCTAAAAAACGCAGGCGTGCCAGGTAAAAACGCAGGAGTGGCTGGAGAAACGGGGGAGTGGCTGGCCGAACGCAGGGCGTGTTTGTGACGTCAAACCAGGAACTAAACGGACTGAGGTGATCGCAGTCTAGGAGTAGGTCTGGAGCTACTCAGAAACTGCAAGGAATTATTTAGTAGCAGTTCTGCTAATCTTTCGTTCGCTATTCTGCTAAGCTAAAATACACTCCCAGAGGGCGGCGGCCTAGCGTTTGCAATGCTGCTAAAAGCAGCTAGCGAGCGATCAACTCAGAATGAGGGCCTATGTTGCATAGCTTAGTCATCCAGCTACCTTAGTGCAACCTTTTTGCCTAAAAACAATGGGGGTAATTCAGACCTGATCGCTTAGGTGCCTTTTTTGCATACCTGCGATAAGGTAGTTGCCGCCTACAGGGGGAGGGGGAATTCGCTGTGCAGGTGTGCGATCGCATGTGCAGGATACCTGTACAAACAGAAGTTTGTGCAGTCTCTGCACAGCTCAGGACTTACTTAGCTGCTGCAATGATTGGAGCCGGAGCTGACGTCACGAATCCTCCTTCCAAATGCCTGGTCCCTTCTGTGTTTTTCTGGACACTCCTAGAAAACGGTCAGTTGCCACCCACAAACACCCTCTTCCTGTCAATCTTCTTGCAATCGCCGGTGCAATTGGATTTGTAGCACCATCCCGTCATTGCCCAGCACAACCCATCGCTGCGGTCCGCCGAGCCTGCACATTACGGTGCATACACAAGCGCAGTTCAGACCTAATCGTTTGACGCCCGCTGTGCGAAAATGCACAGTAGCGATCAGGTCTGAATTAGCCCCAATATTGTGAGGTATGAGGTATTCAGAATAGACTGGAAATGAGTGGAAATTAATGTTCTTGAGATTAATAATACAGTACGAATGAAAAAATAAAAACCTGAAAGGGTGGTTTAGGCAAAACCAATCCAGATCCAAAACATGAACAGAGATCCAGATTCCAAACCAAAACACAAAACCTGAAAAGTGTCTGGTGCATATCTCTAATATATATTTATATTGCACATTTTGCAGCACTTTATATTTAATATTTTGATATTCACATCTGTCCCAGCTGGAGTGCCACAGCTCACCCCCTGATTTATAGTACATTTTGCTTCAAGTCTTTCCTCCTTCACCTTCCTTCTTTTAAAGAATATTTATCAACTACAGTGTCAATTATAGTGTAATTTAAGCTCTTTAGTTTAAGTCTAAGAAAATGTGTGTGAATATGTATATTATTATTATTATTATTATTATTATTATTATTATTATTATTATCCTTTATTTATATGGTGTAACAAGGGTTCCGCAATGCCGAATTACAGCGTATATAATATATGCACATAATCAAAACAAGAAAACAGTGACTTACAGTTGAGACAATATAGGACAAGTACAGGGTAACTAAGCATAACTACACCAGTAAACGAGATAGAGATAAGTTCCAAGGTGGCCAAAAGACTGTGGGATTTGGGCAGGTGAGGACTCTTAAAGTAAGAAAAGGATAAGCACATGAGGGAAGAGGGCCCTACTCATGAGAGCTTACATTCTAAAGGGGAAGGGCACACAGACAGGGTGAAACAGATGGGGTAGACCAAGCATGGGACAGAGGGTTAGGATGAGATTTGCCTGGGTTTGGTAAAGAAGTGGGTCTTAAGAGCCCGTTTGAAGTTTTGTAGAGAGGTGGAGAGTCTGAGGGGGAGAGGTAAAGAATTCTAGAGAAAGGGAGCAGCACATGAAAAATCTTGGAGATAGGAGTGGGAGGAAGTAATCAGAAGACAGGAGAGTCATGTGCATTAGCAGAGTGAAGAGGACGGGTGGGAGTGTAAAGAGAGATAAGGTCAGATATGTAAATGCGAGAGGAGTGGGTGAGTGTTTTGTAAGTGAGTATGAGAAGCTTGAATTGGATTCTGAAAGGGAAGGTGAAGCCAGTGAGGGCTTGTAGGAGAGAGGAGGTGGACGTAGTGCGTTTGGTAAAGAAGATGAGCCAGGCTCAGCATTTGGGATAGATTGGAATGGAGAGATGTAATTGTCAGGGAGGCCAGTTAGGAGATTACAGTAGTCCAGTCTGGAAATTATCAGTGAGTGAATAATGATCTTAGTGGCATCCTGGGGGAGAAAAGGTCGGATCCTGGAAATTTTTTTGAGATGAAAATGACAGGCTTGTGACAGGTGCTGAATAAGTGGTTTGAAGGTGAGGGAGGAGTCAAGGATTACGCCAAGATAGCGTACTTGGGGGCTAAAGGAGATAGTCATGCCATCAATGGATAATGAGATTGTGGGAGGTGAGATTGTGCGGGAGGGTGGGAAGATGATCAGCTCAGTCTTAGACATGTTGAGTTTAAGAAAGCGCTGGGACATCCAGGAAGAGATAGCAGAAAGACAGTTGAAGGTACGAGAGATCAGGGAAGGAGAGCTAGATTTGAGTGTCATCAGCATAGAGGTGGTATTGGAAGTTAAAAGAACTAATGAGTTCACCTAAAGAGGATGTATAGAGAGAGAAAAGGAGAGGACCAAGAACAGAGGCTTGGGGGACACCAACAGTTAGTGGAAGTGGTGGGGAGGTAGCATCATGAGAGAAGACAGAGAAGGAATGATCAGAGAGGTAGGAGGACAGCCAGGAGAGGGCAGTAACATGCCGACCAAGAGAGTGAAGGATTTGCAAAAGGAGAGGGTGGTCCACAGTGTCAAAAGCATCAGAGAGGCCAAGAAGAATAAACAGAGAGTAGTGGCCCTTAGATTTGGCTGCATGGAATTCATTGCAGACTTTTGCGAGGACAGTTTCAGTGGAGTGGAAAGAACGGAAACAAGACTGGAATGGGTCAAGCAGTGAGTGAGAGGAAAGAAAGGCAGTGAGGCGATTATAGACAATATGCTCAAGAAGTTTGGAGGCAAAAGGGAGGAGAGAGATGGGTCGATAGTTGGAGAGCGTGTTTGGATCAAGGGTAGGTTTTTTAAGAATAGGGGAGACAAGAGTATGTTTGAAGGCAGAGGGGAAAGTGGGAACAGGCATAAGAAGAGAGGTAGCGGAGGAGGTGGGAGGGGATAGGGTCAAGTGGGAAGGTTTTGGGGGTGGGAGGAACAGATGAGGGCCATGTCAGAGTTGATGTCAGAGTTGGTAAGAGGGAAGGGGAGGGGTGGCAAGGGATGGGTGGTGGCTGTTTGCTGGTCTGGTGGGATGTGATGTCCTGATGTACAGAGTCAATCTTGGATGTGAAATAAGTGGCAAAGTCAAGAGCAGACAATGAGGAAGGGAGAGGAGGTGGTGGTGGGCAGAGGAGGGAGTTAACAGTGTCAAAGAGGCACCGGGGGTTGGAAGACTGGCTAGAGATGAGGATTTTGAAGTATGATTGTTTAACAAGGGAAAGGGCAGTACTGAAGGATGAGAGCATAAATTTGAAATGGAGGAAGTTTGCTTTAGAGAGTGATTTCCTCCACTATTGTTCGGCAGTGCATGAGCATTTTTGAAGATATCTGGTGCATTTGCTTTGCCAGGGTTGAGGTGTTGATCTGCACGGGTGAATAGTGGTTGGCGGCGCAACAGAGTCAAGGGAAGAAGTAAGAGATGCATTGTATAGGGATGTGGCTTGTTCAGGGCATGTGAGAGAGAGAAGAGGAGAGAGAACTGAGTCAAACAGGGAGGATAGGGATGAGGTGTCAATAGCTTCAATAGTGTCAATAGCTTCAATGTTACGCTTAGTGATGGTAGCCTTAGGAGGGAGAGATGGGGAAGCAGACAGATAAGTTGAAAGAGAGCAGGTGGTGGCCAGAGAGGGGAAAAGGGGAATTTGAGAAATCAGAAATATCACAGCGGTGAGTGAAAACCAGATCCAGTGAGCTCCCATTCACATGGGAGGGTGAGGTGGTCCACTGGGAGAGACCAAGGGAAGAGGTGAGGTTAAGTAGTTCAGAGGCAGGTGATTTTGTGGGGTTATCGATAGGGATGTTGAAATCACCTAGTATAATGGAGGGAATGTCAGAAGAGAGGAAGTGAGGTAGCCAGGAAGCAAAGTTGTCGAGGAATTTGGAGGAAATGGCAGGTGGACGGTAAATGACAGCAATTCGAAGATTAGTAGGTTGGTAGAGGCGTATTGCATGGACCTCAAATGTAGAGAATGTAGGGATGGTTCTGGAGGTATAAGTTGGTATGTGTAGCTTGAGAATAAAAAGATCCCAACACCACCCCCATGGCGACTCCCGGGTTGGGGTGTGTGTGAGAATGTGATGCCCCCAGCAGAGAAACCAGCAGGAGAAGTGGTGTTATAGGGAGTAATCCAGGTTTCTGTAATGGCCAGGAGGTGCAGGGAGTTGGAAATAAAAAGGTCATGAGTGGGGGCCAGTTTGTTGCAAACAGATCTGGCATTCCAGAGCACACAGGAAAGGGGGTAGGAGTTTGTGGGAGAGATGTGAATGAGATCATCAGCATTGCTGTTTCATTGAGGTAAGGTTAGTTTGGAAGGAAGGGATAAAGAGGGTGTAATGATGGTGCTGGGGCCTTGGCTAGGAAGGGATACTGCAGGAGTGGTGCATGGAGGGAGTGCAGTATGATAGTGGTGGAGGAGAGGTGAGGTGGCAGGCAGAGGAGGGAGAGAGCAGGGTTCAGTGGTGGGGTAGAAAGGGTGTGAAGGGGCAGAAGTAAATTACAATGGGGAAACCGAAGAGGAGGGGAAGGGAGTCAGAGGGGAGGATGGCAGACAAAGGAGAGGAGAGAGGATGAGATGTAGAAGACTGGGAGAGAGGGATAGAGGTGGTACCAGTGGACAGAATAAAGGATTTGGAAGATAAGGATTAATAGGGGATGTTGCCAGCCTGGCCATAGTGTGGATGGGGTAAACAGTGGAAATACAAAGAGAATAGGAGGAGGAGTTGTGGCTGAATGAGAGAGCAGTGAAATTTGCCAAAATAAGTATGATTTGCAAGTATTTAAAATGTGGTTAATGTCTACAGGTTAACAGTAAGTCAAATATTTTGCTGCTGTTAGATGGAAAATTACAGTGTAAATTATACAGTATATATTCCCTAAGACATGTACATAAACACCAGGATTATTTTGGGGGTGCTATGTAACCTACCAATATATTTTTGGATTGTAGATTCAATCTCTAGCACCAGCTTGAAACCCATGCAGATACATTGAGAACATACTAAGGGTGCGAACACACGCTCCAATGCAGGCTAACCGCCATCACAAGTGCATACATACGGTGCGATATGCACTATGGGGGTGATTCCGAGTTGTTCGCTCGTTATTTTTGTTCGCTACGGAGCGATTAGTCGCAAACTGCGCATGCGCATTGTACGCAGTGCGCCTGCGCCAAGTAAATTATCACAAAAGTTTGGTATTTTACTCACGGTGTAACAAAGTTTTTTCATCGCTCTGCTGATCGTAGTGTGATTGATAGGAAGTGGGTGTTTCTGGGCGGATCTGGCCGTTTTATGGGAGTGTGCGGAAAAACGCAGGCGTGCTAGTTGAAAACGCAGGAGTGTCTGCAGAAATGGGGGAGTGGCTGAGCGAACGCTGGGTGTGTTTGTGAAGTCAAACCAGGAACGAAAAGGACTGAGCTCGTCGCACTGTCAGAGTAAGTCTGGAGCTACTCAGAAACTGTGGGGTAATCGTTACGAGAAAATTAGTGAACCCTTCGTTAGCAAATCTGCTATGCTAAGATACACTCCCAGTAGGCGTAGGCTTAGCGTGTGCAATGCTGCTAGAAGCAGCTAACGAGCGAACAACTCGGAATCACCCCCAATGTTTCCATGCGATATGGACTATATAGCCCATATCTCACGGAAAATCACACCGTGTGTATGCAGCTTTAGACTTGACTAAGACTTTTCTATTTATATTGTACTATGATTTAGAACAAAGTCATTAAAGATGTATACACATTTGTCAAATAGTCCAATAAAACAAACACTATTGGCCGGATTCAATTACATGCAGTAATTTACTGCACCGGTAAAAGGGGGGTAGTCTTGTGTTTTAATGCGTTATTCAATTACACCCCACAATACCGCACATTAACCCATACAATCCAGGGGGTAAGTTTACAAACTTTGGGTTAACGGCTTAGCAGCACACACTGGCCCTCATTCCGAGTTAATTGCAACAAGCTACTTTTTGCTGCCCGTGCGATCAACTAATCTCCGCCTATGGGGGAGTGTATTTTAGCATAGCAGGGCTGCGAACGCTTGTGCAGCCCTGCTATGCCAAAATAGTTTCACACAAAACAAGACTAGCCCTAGACTTACTTACCCTGTGTGACGGATCCAGCGATGCAGGTCCCGGCTTTGACGTCAGACATCTGCCCTCCGTTCATCTGGACACGCCTGTGTTTTTCTTACCACTCCCCGAAAACAGCTGGAAACGGTGTGCCTCCTGCCTGTGCATCTTCTTGCGATCGCCGCTGCGATCACATTTGTCTCTGGTGGCATCGTTGCCCAGTAACGATCATCGCCAGGCAATGATGCGCGTGCGCAATGTGTCCGCCGCTCATGCGCATTTCTGACCCGTTCGCACCGCAGCAAAGAACCGCTGCGTGCGAATTAGTTAATCACCCCCACAATCAGTGCAGTTAACGCAAATTACTTTTCGATCCTCTTCAGGCTCAAACAAAAATTTGCATTATCTGTAGGATTCAACTGAATTGAATAGCCCCAGCAGATCAATTAGCCCATGGTAATTAACTGAGGCTAGCTGACTTCTGAACTTTAAGCTTATCAAATGTACATAGCCTGACATAAATACTACACACATAAGCATGTCCCTATGGCATTTCCTACAAATTCTTCAACAACTTTGCTTCTTGGTTTCCTCATTTCCTCTCTTCTGACATTGACTCCATTATCCTAGGTGTTTTCAACATCCCTTTCGGTATCCCCACAAAATCCCCTGCCTCTGAACTCCTTAAGCTCTCCTTTTTACTTGGTATCTCCCAGTGGACCTTCTCACCATCCCATGTGAATGGGAGCTCACTGGATCTGGTTTTCACTCACTGTTGTGAGATTTCTGATTTCTCCAACTCCCCTTTTCTCCTCTTTGACCACAACCTGCTCTCTTCTAACTTATCTCTCTCTGCTTTCCCATCTCTACCTCCTAAGGCTACCATCACTAAGCGTAACATTGAGGCTATTGACACCTCATCCCCATCCTCCCTGTTTGACTCACTTCTCTCTCCTATTCTCTCTCTCATGCACTAAATAAGCCACTTCCCTATAGAATGCATCCCTTACTTCTGCTATTGTCTCTATCACTCCACCTACCACTATTCATTCTCGCAGATTAAAACCTCAACCCTAGCACACCAAATGCACCAGATATCTTCAAAAATGCTCACTTACTGCCGAGCGACAGTGGAGGAAAGATTTCCTTGATTTCAAACTTATGCTCTCGTCCTTCAGTGCTGCTCTTTCCCTTGCTAAACAGTCATATTTCAAGAATCTCATCTCCTCCCAGTCTTCCAACCCCCAGCGTGTCTTTGCCACTGTCAGCTCCCTCCTCTGCCCACCCCTACCTTGTCTCCCCTCATCACTGTCTGCTCTTGACTTTGCCACTTATTTCATATCCAAGATTGACTCCATACGCCAGGACATCACATCCCACCAGACCATCAGCAACCAGCCACCTCCTATCCCTTACCACTCCTCCTTACCACTCCTCTCAATCCCTCTCACCAACTCTGTCATCTTTCTCCCATGTATCTGGTGAGGAAGTCATGGTCTATTCCCCACTGCCACCACCACTACGTCCCCACTTGACCCAATCCCCTCTGGCCTCCTCCGCTACCTCTCTCCTTATGCCTATTCCCGTTGAAAAATTCTTATTCTTTCTATTATTTTTATTACGCCATAATGGTGTTTTATCAACAATAGGCTCTTTTCTTATTTCCTTATTAAGAATTAAGAATAAGAATTTTTCAACGGTTAACAGAACACCAGTTAACTATAGGAATACCTACCAGGACAGGAGGATTAATGTACAGAGATCAGATAATATGGTAAGGGACCCTAGATATATTTATAAGGAAAAAAGAAGGTATAATTATAACTCTGATATGGGAAGGAATACATACCGAGAGTCTCCATTTAGACCAAGACTAAGTAATAGGTTTGAATGTTTGGAGACCGATGAGTTGAGGACTCCAATTAATTCTAACCATTCTTTTTTAGAATGGGACCATGCAACACAAAGGAGAAAGAAAAGAATATAAAATCAAAAACTTTTAGGGGGAAAAGAGGTTGGATGAAAAAGAGGAAACAAAACAAAAGTAAAAATAAGGAACAATCATTAATAGCGAAGGATCTGAGTAAGAAAAGTGACAGTAATCGCTCTAATACTGAAACAAAGATTTTTAATCTTTCTAGTAGGGAATTGACCACCCATGAAATATGGGTTTTACAAAAAGGTTTAAAATTCGCCCCTTCATACCAACCTAAATCCTTTGATCTGTTTCTTGATGTGCAAAAGTTTACCAGGAAATTGACAATAAAACGCTTTTTCCTTAATAAGGAAAAGGAGAATATAGTCCCTCAACCAGAACAGGAATGTTTGGGAACGAGTTTTAAAGCACCTTCAACATTCTACCCAACCCATTGTAAGGGTAGCTGTGTAGATGTTTTCAATAAGATTGTAACAGAGGAAATAGAAAAAACAATCAATATCAAAAAGAAGAAAAAAAGTCTTAATTTAAGTAAAAATGAATTTAGTGCTTTAAAATCCTTGAAGGATGATGATTCACTGATTGTGAAACCGGCAGATAAGGGTGGAGGGGTGGTCCTTATGGACAGGGATACATATATGGGTGAAATTACTAGACAATTGAATGACAACAACACATGTAAAAAACTTAAAAGCGATCCTACAATGAGAATTATTAAGGAATTAAAGGATCTCACTAGTAAAGCGCTAGATCAAAAGGTAATCACTCAGACTGAATTTGATTACCTCAATTTGAAAGATCCATCCATACCTACGATATACGTACTCCCAAAGATACATAAGGACCCCCTCCACCCCCCCGGACGTCCAATTATTTCAGGGTGCAATAGCATCACTAGTAACCTTTCCGCCTTTGTAGATTTTTACCTACAACCCTTGGTGCAAAATACAAGGGCTTATTTGAAAGATACAGGGGATGTGCTACGTAAAATTTCTAATTATGAATGGCATGAAGGTGATTACCTTTGTAGTGCAGACGTTGGGACTCTATATACCATTATCGAGAAAGAGAAAGGTTTAGCGGCAGTCTCGTATTTTTTAAATTTAAGCACTTTGGATGAAGGTATTAAGAATTTTATTTTAGAAAGTATTGCATTTATTTTAACGAATAATTACTTTATATTTGATGGTACATTTTATTTGCAGCGCACAGGGACTGCCATGGGCACCAGGTTTGCCCCCAGCTATGCCAATTTATTTATGGCCCACTGGGAAGAGCAGGTAGTTTTTGGTGGGGGCGAGCTGGGGGTGAACCTGGTGTCATGGCAACGTTTTATAGATGATATATTTTTTATATGGAGAGGGGACATAAATAAATTAAATGACTTTTGCACTTTTCTGAACTCCAATGAGGTTTCGATCAATTTGACTTTTACTATCAGCACTGAGGAAGTATCCTTTTTAGATCTAAATATATATATAGACGAAGATAAATTAAAAACAAAAACGTTTCGTAAAGGAATGATTCAAACAGCTTTATTGATGTAACAAGCCAACACCACTCCAACTGGCTGGGATTGATTCCCTTCAGCCAATTTATACGCATCAAAAGAAATTGTACAGATGAGGCTATCTGTATTGAACAACAAAATGATCTATCAGAAAGATTCAAAGCTAAAGGTTACTCTTCAGAAGTATTAAGAAAGACTAGAGATAAAGTGAATAATATTAATAGAGAAGACCTTTTGAAGGAAAGATCAAAAGTCAATAAAGATAACAAAGACTACCAATGGGCATTTATAAGTCAATTTAATGACCGACACAAGGAGATAGAGAACATTTTTAACACTAATTGGAAATTACTCAAACAAGATACTATATTGGGAAGTGTTATCCCTGATAAACCCATATTTATTTATAAGAGAGCTCCCTCTTTGAGAAATCATCTAGTAAAAAGCCACATTGAACGTAACCCAAGACAAAGTATACGCACTAAGGGCTATCACCGTTGTGGTGATTGCCTAATGTGCAAAACTGTTAAAAGCAAAGAGAGAAAAATTACCAATGTAATGATCAATGGCAAGCCTGTCGAGATAAAGGAGTTCATTACGTGTCACTCCAAAAATATTATATATGTCTTGGAATGTTCTTGCGGTTATTTTTATGTGGGAAAAACCACTAGATGTTTAAAAGTGAGAGCTGCGGAGCATATTTATAATATTCGTAAGGGATTATTAACACATACTGTTTCTTCTCATTTTAAAACAACTCATAATGCAAATGAATGCAATATACGTAGTTTTTTTGGGATACAGCAGATCCAAACTAATTGGCGAACCAGGAATATTGAGAAAAGATTATCCCAATCAGAGATGAGATGGATACATCACTTGGGGACCCTTGGACCTAATGGTCTCAATGGTGACTTTGAGTTGAAGTGCTTTTTAGGTTGAGTCCCATATGTCCATTTGAGGGGTGCACTTTTTTATGTCTTTCCTATATGCTGCTAGATCTGTCTTTTATTTTTTATTTTTTATGTGTGCTGCTATTTTTATGTCTGCCGTTAAGATTGCTATTTTATACTGTTTTTTGATAATGTTTTTATTTTTTGAGGTATTGACATCTGTAATTTAAATGCCATTCCATAATATATGAAAGCTGCTAAAAGTCTGGAATGTAAAGATACCGAGGAGAGAACGATCCTCGGCGTTTTGGAACGCATAAGTATAACTGATTCCGGACATAAGTTCTCGATGTGGAGGCTTCCGGTGAAATGGAACGCTCGGCCATACTGGATCCGGCGCTTTGGAACGCATAATTACAGCTGATACCGGACATAGTGTTTCAGTGCGGAGAATTCCGGTGAAATGAAACGCACGGCCATACTGGATCCGGCCGTCCAAGCATGCCGGCGCATGTGCGCCCAGGATAATGTACCGATTAGCGGAAATGTGGTGCAGCTGATACTGTATTAGTTAGGGTATAAGTAGGAGCCTTGGGGAGAGTGCTATTACGCTTCTGAGGAAGGACAAAGGTTGTCTGAAACGCGTTAAGCGTACGTATCTCCCTGCTGTATCATTCCTTGTGGACTTGCATCTGTAGCTGGCATTGGGTTGCTGACCTGGATCACGGTTTCCGGAGCCCTTATCCTTGGTTCCATTTTCCATCTGGAGCATACAGGACCCTATTACCAGCTGCTGCTGAAGCCATTGGAGATACATTTCTATATGTTTTTAACCGTCTGTTTTGGTGTAAGTGTGATATTTTAAAATAAATGTATATGCTTTTAAAAGGTTAATTGCACTATTGCACCTTCTCTATTATTTATACCTCCTACGAGCGATTTATGCTCATATAGGTGTGAAGAGGCTACACCTTATTATCGAAATATACACCTGTGGAGCATCTATCTGTGGTCATCTTTACTGCTGCTGCTGTTGTTGCCTATGAGGATAACTATACGCCTGTTGACTACTTCTGTTAGGTATAAATGTGATGGATCAAATAAATTTTTTGTTGTAAAGAAGATAATTTGCACTATTGCACTTTTTTTCTCTACTCCTTTTATGAGCCGTAAAAAGCTCTTTTTATAGGTGAAGGAGTTACAATCCATTGCAAAGCTTGAAAATTGTATACCATTATTATCTAACACGGTACTGCTATTTATTTATATTTTTTCACCCATTGGTGTGCACATATAAAACTTGGGTATTATTGGAGCGCTTTGATCTATTTTTCTATTTTTATGCTATATCTGTTATATTTTGTGGTGCAAGGGGATATGCACTGTGATCTTTAGATTTTAGCTGCACCGATAACGTTTGCGCAGATCCTCAATACCTTACTATTTCTGAACTTCCAATACCACCTCTATGCTGATGATACTCAAATCTACATTTCCTCCCTTGACGTCTAACCTGCTCTCCTCACTCATATCTGCAACTGTCTTTCTGATATCTCTACTGATGGCACTACTACCTCATCTAGCCCACAAGTGCACTGTTTTGGAATAATTACTGACTCCTCCCTCTCCTCCAAACTACATAATCAGCACCTCTCACAAACCTGCCATTTTCATCTCAAAAATATTTCCAGGATCAGACCCTTTCTCACCCAGGAAACTACAATGATCATTATCCACTCACTGGTCATTTCCACTCCCTGTTCAATGGACTACTGTAATCTCCTCATAACTGGCATCCCTGACAAATGCTTCTCTCCACTCCAATATATCCTTAATGCTGAAGCCTGGTTCATCTTCCTCACCAAATGCACTACACTCACCTGTAATGTGATTTGTTTTGTATAAAACTCTTCAGAAGATATTGGTGCACATATAGAACAATATGTATATACTATCCAAGGGATGTGATTAGCATACCAGCAGTCGGGATGATGGCACTCAAAATCACAAAGCCAAAATCCTGCCTGTGGCCAAACACCAGCACCAGAATCCTGACTGCCGACATCCCAATCGTAAGTATGCCGGGTGGGTTAGGGTTAGGCTCCAGGAGGGAGGGAGGGAGGGAGGGAGGGTAGGGCTGCAGGAGGGGAAAGGGTTAGGCACTAAAAATTGGGTTTAGACTTGATAAAGCTAAATCTTTATCATATATAATACCCTTTATGAGGTCTAAGAACACTGTACGCTATCTACGTATGAAGTACCGTAAGGGTACGCTAGTTGCGTAACAATCGCTTTGCCGTGATCGAGACGCTCAAGCGTCACGTTCACTCACGGCCAAGAGATCACAGGCAGGCACGTTATTGGCTGTTAACTAACGTAATGATTCGCTATAGCGTAGCGGACGCTCGGGACCACGAGGAGATCACCAGCGGCGCTGACGCTCACTATATTAAACCTTTGTATCTAAACCATAAACAGTGTATTGTGCAGTAAAACCTTAGTGTAATGTTAGAGTGTAAATGCAACACAGTATAACCTTTTTTTCTTAAAAGCTGTTTGAGCGTCACCGACGCTCTGAGAATACTTAATACTATAAGAAACACACAGATACCGTGCTCAGGGTCCAACGCCTAATATATATATTATGAATGCTATACTTGCAAAAGAGTTAAACACAATACAAGTCATACACTACAATATAACATAGACTACCTAACCAGATAACTACACAGGAAATACAATACAATACAATTTAAGGGAAAATGAGTGAGAAAGAGAAGGAGAGAGAGAGAGAAATTGAGAGAGATTGGCCCACAATAACAAGAAGATCAATATAGTTGCGGAGAAACACTTACGCACAAGGGGAAACGATCGCATGCGCCTCGATATCCAGCTCCCGATTATCAGCAATGAGAACCGTTGAAGAGAGTGAACTGGATATGGTCGGCCTGCCTATTTATGCCCCACACACAATACAATTCAATGGTCCCTACAATCTCATTGTTCATTGGACACAGGAATTCGGCTTCGCATTATAACAAAAGGTCATAGGTTGATTCATACAGGTGGGTTGTGACTGTTTCCAACTGTTCAGGTGGGTGGGATACTGAGTTTCCCGCCGCATGATTAAATAAGAACAAATAATAGTAAATGGACATAAACTTCTTATGTCCATAACTATTCGCACGAGCGATTAATCCGCTCCAAACCAACACCGGAATATTGCTATTTAAATACTCTTCCGATGGGTACTAAACACCACTGTATGACCCCTGTTAGACCCTTCGTACAATACAAAGAGGGATCTCTCTGTTCAGGAACATGCTATGTTAACTAAACTTTCAGAATCTATCAAAGGGACCATGATCTACAAAATACATTATTACTGAAAATATGTAACGATTGAGTCGCACGCTACGATCACATAAACTCTACTGTAAATACGCATACCGTGCGCCTGCGGGTGCCCGCGACTGTGAGTATGCGCACGCACGGGAGAGCGTACGCATGCCCAGCACGGACCTGTGTGAGGTGCAAATATGGTAGTGTGCATAGAGATATTTTTCTGACTTTGACAGTCCACCCTTTGGCAGTCAACAATAACTGCCACTTCCTGAAAACATTTCAAAACGAGAAAAATATATGTTAGGGGTTAATACATTTACATGGTTGGGTAAGGGAGGAGAGGAGATGGTAGGAAAAGGGTATGAACTAGTGAGATAGCAGAAGCATGTGTGTATGAATCCGTGCTTGGGGGTCATGTATCATCGTGCCGTACGTGTTTTAAATCAAGCTTCGAGGTATTGCAAAGTATACATGTGAATTCCTTCTTATCCCGTGGTACGGGTCTGTGGATGGGCTGTCAAACTTTACCGAGCTCTTTTCGGCTTTGGTTGTAACAAAATGGGGGAGCACATTTTAGTTGATGATACATGAATGGGGGAGATATGTGATTGCTGATATCTGTGCCTGTATTCCCTATCGACTATGTGTGTCATTACCTGAGGGTTGTAGAAATGAAGAAAAGACATAATTACGGTAAATGCGGTGGTATTCTATGTCAGGTAAATGTACAGTCGTCGATTGAGGTCTTGTTTGGTGTCTGTTGAATGCAGTCTTCTTTGTGCTTTTGCCCATAAGGTGCGAGCAAAAGCTGTCAATGTCCATAGATTTACAAAAGTGTTGGGCTAGCGTAATTTTAAAATTTCTAGGGAAACTGGGGATCCATGGCATAGTTCATCAAAAATCTGTGTATCAGGTTGTCAAACTTCTTCTTTAATCCCTCTGTTGTCTGTATATCGGCTCATCAAATTCCTCGTCCAAGTGGGTCTTGTTACCTTGGAGGAAACGGAAAAACAGGTGAAAGAAACGGACCGTAGAAATCGCATTTTCATCACATCATTGTTTCTACATTTGGGTCATAAATCAAGTCCAGGTTAATTACAGTTTCCTCACTCCTTAAACTCATTACCCTAGTACGATGATTGCACTTCATTAAAGCCTGACCGCATCTAAATATCAATCCAATCGATATGACAACACCTAAGATACATAGGAGAAACTTCCCAACATCCATTATGACTCCTTGAGCCCAGTCTCCTAAACCAGAAAACCAATTTCGCGGGTTCAACCATGACACCCAACCAGTCAGCTCATTACCTACAGCAGCAAGAGTGAGATTGTGTCTCCTGCGAAATTCCCACTTCAATTGGAGAATATCGTCCATCTTTTGGTCTATGACCTCGACCGGATCCTCGGTGCTATTCGTAATATATGTGCAACATTTCACGCCGTATTGTGTTGCCAGTGTGACACAATATCCGCCTGTCACTGCTGTGAGGTAATTGAGAACCATTCTATGCTGTACCAGTTCTGTTTTGTAAGCCTGAAGTTCTCTTCCAGTATACCTAAACGTGTCATCATACATTTCAGTGATATTATCTAACAAATTGGCGAGCGCAGAAATGTATTTATAATTCAGCACTCCTCTAGCGGTGCGGGTGAAATCTAACGCGATTAAGAATTGAATCCCGGTGGATTCACTTATCAGATCAGAGGCCGGATGCTCTGTCTTCTCTATCAGGTGCCTTTTAACAACATGCTCGTAATGGGTGTGAGTATAAGGAGCTTGGGCACCACGGTGTATGTCTTTCATTTTGTCATGTGATACAGTCATTACTTCAGGCAGTACTTTTCCAATATAACACAATCCTTCAGAGTTTGGGGCAAGCCACTTGTACGCCTTTCTCCCGCATATGAAATATGCATCATCGGGGAGAACATATGGGACGGAGTAGGACATAACCATATTACACACCTTCCATGTGAAATCTCCTAACCCTAATTCTTCCATCTGCTTAGTACACGTATCAGGTTGTACGATATGTGCACAGTATCCTGGTGATACCTCTCCAACTTTAGTAATCCTATTTCCTAAGGTATACCTATACCGGAAAGATTTTCCTCTACTGGCTATGTGGCGTACAAGCTCTGTATCTGTAGGCATTCTATCTGCTCTATGCGAAAAGGTCATGGTGTGGTTACTCCATGACACTTCCCAATTTCCCGGCTTTCGGGGATTGGAGATGTTGAAACATAATAGGGACCTATCCACATGGTATTGGTGGAGCTTCAAACTAGGAGGGCTGGAGATATTAAACCTCCGGTCCACCGGTCTCCCACCATTTAACTCAAGTACCTCCTCTATCGTTAAAGGAAATGGTACTAGCCCTGATTTGCTATGACCCTGAGGTACTTGAGAGCATACCCAACAATCCGTTTTGTTTAACACATTACCCACTAAGGAGTGATAGTCACTCAATGGATGCCGGTCCATATGGATATTAAAACTGGATTGGCATTTCTTAATGCACCCATCCTCAATGACATTGTTACAGAGCCTACAGATACAGTTTTCTTCAGCTAACAATCCTTCACAATTCCTTCTATGGTCAATGCTATCGGATCGTTTTCTGATACTCGCCTTTACTTGTTGGTTAAGTTGTTCTTGGAAAACTACGCCTCCATCTTTATCATCAGAACCCATTCCAGAACCTCTCTCGACCTCCATGGTACTCTCGCCGGAACAGACTGCTCTGGTCAACATCATGGTCAACAGGAAAATCCGGATCACAGTCTCTTGGGGCAAGTCCATCTTATAGGAGGAGACGAAGAAGAATGAGAGGGGGAAAAAAAATAATTGAGGGAGATGGGATGGGAAGTTGGAGAAAAACAATAAAAGGGAACAGGGGATCGACAACTGCTTTTGATCTTGTGGTTCTCGATGCTCAGGTGCCGCCTCAATCTACCTGGAACAGACACTCCAGTGATACAACCTCTACCGTCTGTTCCTTATCGCGGGACCTCTCTGGATCAGCAACCTTCTTACAGTGGGACGAATGAACCCAAGTCTCTCTCTCAGCAACCTTCAATGCTGTAGTGCTAGTCAATAAGACCTGGTATGGTCCTTCCCATCTGTCAATAAGGCAACCTGAGCGTAGAAAATTCCGTATCATTACATAATCCCCAGGTTCAATGTCATGACAATTACTATCTGGTAAATCAGGAATCACTAACTTCAGATTATCATTTTGATTCCTTAACTGTTTACTCATGTTAATCAAGTATTTTACAGTCACTTCATTGTTACACTTCAAATCATCCTGAGGGTTAATCATAACATGCGGTTGTCGACCAAACAAGATTTCAAAGGGAGACAGATTAAGAGGGGACCTGGGAGTGGTTCTGATGCTGTACAGTACAATGGGTAAAGCTTCTGGCCATGTCAATCCTGTCTCTGCCATCACTTTACTCAGTTTATTTTTAATAGTGCTGTTCACTCTTTCCACTTTCGCACTCGCCTGTGGACGGTATGGAGTATGCAGCTTGCTATCAATTCCCATCAATTTACACATTCCTTGAAAGACATCACCTGTAAAATGGGTACCCCTATCACTTTCGATAATTCTAGGGATACCATATCTACATACAAATTCCTGCACAATTTTCTTAGCAGTAAACATAGCGGTATTTGTGGCCGCCGGAAATGCTTCGACCCAATTTGAGAAAACATCTATACAAACAAGTACATATTTCAAATTTCGACAAGGGGGTAATTGAATGAAGTCAATCTGTATTACCTGGAAAGGGCCGCCGGCAGGTGGGATATGGGATGGTTCTGTAGGTATTGCCTTTCCAATATTCTTTCTCAAACAGGTAAGGCATGACATGGCTCTTTTACTCGCATAAGAGGAGAATCCTGGGGCGCACCAATATGCTCTTACCAACTTGCACATCCCTTCCTTGCCTAGATGAGTCAGCCCATGAGCTGCCTCAGCCAAACATGGAAGGTATGCTCTGGGGGCCACCGGTTTACCTAGTCCATCCGTCCAGAGTCCTGAGGACTCCTGGCCATATCCCTTTGCCCTCCAGACTGCCTTTTCCTGTGTGGAACACAAATTTTGCATCTCACACAACTTCTGTGTGTTGATGGTATTAAATACCATCAGTTGTGTGGTGTCTGTCTGTCTGGGGGTAGCAGCTGCTAACTTAGCTGCTTCGTCTGCTCGGCTGTTACCAAGCGATACTGGGTCTTGGCTATATGTATGTGCTTTACATTTGATAACAGCCACTCTGTCGGGTTCCTGTATCGCTGTTAGAAGCCTTTTTATGTGAGCTGCATGCGCTACCGGTGTACCAGCTGCCGTCATGAAATTTCTGAGGCGCCATAGGGCTCCGAAATCATGGAGTACCCCGAATGCGTATCTAGAATCGGTGTAGATATTGGCTGATTTGCCCTTAGCCAATTCACATGCTCTGGTTAGGGCGACCAGTTCAGCAACCTGGGCTGAGTGAGGTGGGCCTAGCGGTTCCGCTTCTATGGTGCCTTGGTCATCTACGACTGCGTATCCAGTACACAAGTCTCCCGAGTCTGTCTGTCTATGACAACTACCATCCGTGTAGAACGTAAGTTCTGCATCTTCCAGTGGGTTGTCACTGATGTCAGGCCTTGCGGTAAAATTTTGGGTCAAATATTCCATACAATCATGAGTGTCTTCCTTTGTATTAAATCCTCCTTCCCCAGTACTCTCATCCTCCACCCTTTGTGCCTGTCCAGGCACACCTGGGAGATATGTTGCAGGATTTAATGCACTGCATCTCCTTATGGTGATGTTTACGGGGGCCATTAGTGCCAATTCCCATCTTGTAAACCGCGCTGATGAGACGTGCCTGGTTTGGGCAGAATTTAACAAGGCTGACACTGCATGTGGTGTATGAATTGTGAGGTTGTGACCTAGCACGACGTCTTCGCTTTTCGTTACTAGTAATGCTATCGCAGCAACGCTTCGCAAGCATGTGGGGAGGGATCGCGCTACCGTGTCTAGCTGAGCGCTGTAATATGCTACTGGCCTGCTGGCATCACCGTGCTTTTGGGTTAGTACGCCTGCCGCGCAACCAGCACTTTCTGTTCCGTATAGTTCAAAGGGTTTCCCATAGTCCGGCATACCTAATGCTGGTGCCTGCGTTAGGCACTGTTTAAGTCTCTCAAATGCTGCCTCAGACTCGTCTGTATGCGAAATCCGATCAGGTTTGTTTGAGGAGACCATTTCCTGCAAAGGTAACGCTAAAATGGAAAACCCTGGGATCCAATTACGGCAATACCCACACATTCCTAAAAATGTTCTGATCTGTTGCTGGGTTTGTGGCAGAGTCATGTCTCTAATTGCTTGAATTCTATCAGCGGTCAGGTGTCTCAGTCCTTGTGTTAAACAGTGTCCCAAATATTTTACCTTAGTTTGGCATAATTGCAACTTGTCTTTGGAAACCTTGTGTCCTGTGTCTGAAAGATGAAACAGGAGCTGTTTCGTATCCTTCAGGGATGCCTCCAATGAATCAGAACACAGTAGTAGATCATCCACGTACTGTATTAATACTGATCCACTCACTGGTTGGAAAGACTGTAAACAATCATGCAAAGCCTGAGAAAATATACTTGGGCTATCTATGAATCCTTGTGGTAATCGAGTCCATGTGTATTGGACTCCTCTGTATGTAAATGCAAACAAATATTGACTGTCAGGGTGCAGAGGTACCGAAAAGAAAGCGGAGCAGAGGTCAATAACAGTGAAAAATTTCGCAGTGGGAGGGATTTGCATTAGGATGACAGCTGGATTTGGCACTACGGGGAACTGACTCTCAACTATTTTGTTAATCCCCCTTAGATCCTGCACTAGCCGGTAACCCCTCCCCCCACTCTTTTTCACAGGGAAGATGGGACTATTAGCAGTGCTGGACGTTCTTACCAGAAAGCCCTGTTGTAGCAAGCGCTCTATTACTGGGTAAACTCCTAACTCCACCTCTGGCTTCAGAGGGTACTGTGGGATTTTTGGAGCTATCCTACCATCTTTTACTTGTACAACTACCGGAGCTACGTTTGCCATTAATCCAGTGTCCTGTCCATCTTTAGTCCAAAGTGACTCTGGTATCTGAGATGTCATTTCTTCTACTTGGGAGGGAGTCCTATTTGTCATAGTGGTATGCGACATTAATTTTGACGGGGAGTCTAACATGTCTCGTACTTCCTGAGCGTGATTCTCAGGTATGTCCAAGAATACACCTTCAGGAGTACAATAAATGACGCATCCCATTTTACACAGTAAGTCTCTTCCCAGGAGATTGGTCGGTGCCGATGCAGCCAGCAAAAAGGAATGCTTGGTATGTAAAGGCCCTATTGTAATCTCTGCTGGTTTGCTAACAGGGTAATGCTGGACTACTCCTGTTACTCCCACGGCTGGAATTGTCCTACCAGTGGTCCTCATGCCCACTGTCGAATTTATCACTGATTTGGCCGCCCCTGTGTCTACAAGAAAGTTTAATGATTTACCAGCTACATTGATTGCAATTTCTGGTTCACTTCCAAGACTTGCAATCAATTTTACTGGCTGCAGATTACAGGTATGGCCACACCCCTATTGGGTATGGTGACCTCCCTGAATCCCGCTGGCAGCAACTACTTGTGAGGGAGTTAGCTGGGAACTACCAGAGGTTTGCCAATCTCTGTTTGGGGGGTATCTTTTTGTTTCCCCTGCATGTGGCTCATAACTCCGTTTCTGCGGACCTTGCTCCCAATGTCGTGTGTCGTGTCGTTGTCTAGGGGGTTGGTATGAGTTTCGTACATTCTTTACTCTACAATTTCATGCCATGTGTCCCTGTTTATGACAAGAATAACAAGTAACCACACTTGACTTACCCACAGGGTTTGGTGATACAAACAAAGGCTGCCTTGTGGTCAGGGCCTGTATACTTACGGCCATTAACTTATCACTTTGTT